>NW_022437142.1:504439-512408 GCF_009761245.1 Sapajus apella | reverse complement strand
CCTCCGCCTCCTGGGTTCAGGCAATTCTCCTGCCTCAGCCTCCTGAGTAGCTGGGATTACAGGCACGCGCCACCATGCCCAGCTGATTTTTTGTATTTTTAGTAGAGACAGGGTTTCACCATGTTGACCAGGATGGTCTCGATCTCTTGACCTCGTGATCCACCCGCCTCGGCCTCCCAAAGTGCTGCGATTACAGGCGTGAGCCACCGCGCCTGGTCATGAAGTTGAGTTTCTAAAGTAAATTTGCTGCTGGGCATGGCGGCTCACACCTGTAATCCCAGCGCTTTGGGAAATTGAGGCAGGTGGATCATCTGAGGCCAGGAGTTCAAGACCAGCCTGGCCAACATGGTGAAACCCTGTCTCTACTAAAAATACAAAAATTAGCTGGGTGTGGTGGCAGGTGCCTATAATCCCAGCCACTCGGGAGGCTGAGGCCCGAGAATCACTTGAACCCGGGAAGCAGGGGTTATAGTGAGCCGAGATCACACCACTGAACTCCAGCCTAGGGGACAGAGCGAGACTCTGTTTCAAAAAAAAATTTTTTTTTAAATAAAGTAAATTTGCAAAGTGCCCTGGGTACGGCATGTGAAGGACTCAGTCCAGAAGTTCCGTGAATTCTTGGCTCTTGGCAGGGGCAAAAGTCTGGTCTTAGGCTGATTTGATGGATGGCCCAGGGCCTAGCACAGAAGTGCTCAAAAGTCTAAATCCAGGGAATGAATAATGAGCAAGTGAGTGAATAAAAGAGGGCAGGTAAGCAGGATGATGGTGGGCCCTGGGTTTATACCAGCCACATCCCTGCAGACCCCAGGCCAGGGGTGAGCCGTGTCCCAAGCCCGAATTCCTGCCCAGATTCCTGCATGCCTTCTCTTTTTTTCTTTTCTTTTTGAGATGGAGTTTCACTCTTGTTGCCCAGACTCTGGAGTGTCACAGTGAAATCTCAGCTCACCACAACCTCTGCCTCCCGGTTCAAGCCATTCTCCTGCCTCAGCCTCCTGAGTAGCTGGGATGACAGGCATGAGCCACCACGCCTGGCTAATTTTTGTATTTTTAGTAAAGATAGGGTTTCTCCATGTTGGCCAGGCTGGTCTCGAACTCCCGACCTCAGGTGATCCCCCTGCCTCAGCCTCCCAATGTGCTGGGATTACAGGTGTGAGCCACCACACCTGGCCCCTGGGTGCTTTCTAATCAAGCACACCTCTTCTGTAATCAGGGACCTGAGTGACCACACACTCAGCCCCCAGAACCTCAAGTTAAAGGAGAGGGACTGAGAACAGGGAAGGGGCAGGTCCCCAGTGCGGCCTGAGGCAGGGAAATGGGCACAGGGAGACATGGCTCTCCAGCTGATCCCTCCACCGCTCCAGCAAGCTGGGAAGGAACCCAGGGCAGCGCCTGGGCCTGGGGTCGGTGAGGTTTCCCGGAACATCCACGCCCCTTCCCCACCACCCAAAGCCCTGCCCACAAGGCTGAGCCTCTGGCCGCACCAAGCCAGCCACCGGCCTGTAGTAGGCGGCCATGGTGAAGACGATCATGTACAGGCAGTAGATGAAGAAGTTGAAGTAGAAGATGCGCTTGACGAATCTGTCCCACTTGTCCTGCAGGAGTCGGTTCAGCGGCTCCACCAAGAGCATGTCATGGCGATTCTAGAGGGAGCAGAGAGAAGTGAGGTTCCCTCCTGCAGCAGGAGCGGCCTGGCACGCCCACGCCAGCCTGTGGTGCTCCCCACAGCCACGTCGCTCGCGCAGTCCAGGCAGGACAGACCTCGGCCCACGGGGCAGCGGAGGCTCACCGGAGGTCTGAGCCAGCAGCAGCCAGAGCCCGGGGCTGCAGCTCACGGAGGGACCCGGCCTCTTGGCCTCAGTGTCCCCAAAGGCACAGGGAATGGGGTGAAAGTGACAAGCTCTAAGTGCTCCCTGAATGGCCCACAGCACTGCCCAGCAGCCTGCGCCCACGTGTCTAGTAACTCACTCCAGAGAGCCCTCTGTAGTGGGAAGTAGTTGGCTCAGGCAGAGCCTGGCATGGGGGCTGAGGGCAGGCAGGAAAGAGCCTTTGGGTCCTCACTTCTCACATTTCCAGCCTGGGTCAGGCAGGGTGGCAGGGAACTAGGAGGCCCTCCTGCAGGGGGAGGGCACAATGCCAGACGCCATCATTACAAATATGCTTCGGGGCAAATGTCTCATACCCAGAGATTTTGATAAAGTTCAAACTGGCCTGGCACAGTGGCCCACACCTGTAATCCCAGCACTTTGGGAGGCCGAAGCCAGGGGTATCACCTGAGATCCATAGTTCGAGACCAGCCGGGTCAACATGGAGAAACCCCATCTCTACAAAAATATAAAAATTAGCCAGGCATGGTGGTGGGTGCCTGTAATCCCAGCTACTCAGGAGACTGAGGTGGGAGAATTGCTTGAACCCAGGAGGCAGAGGTTGCAATGAGCCAAGATCACGCCATTGCACTCCAGTGTGGGCGACAGAGTGAGACTCCATCTCAAAAAACAAGATAAAATAATAATAATAAAATAAGTTCGGCCGGGCGCAGTGGCTCATATCTGTCATCCCAGCACTTTGGGAGGTCAAGGTGGACAGATCACCTGAGGTCAGGAGTTCGAGACCAGCCTGACCAACATGGTGAAACCCCATCTCTACTAAAAAAACAAAATTAGCCTGGCATGGTGACGGGCATCTGTAATCCCAGCTACTTGGGAGGCTGAGGCAGGAGAATCACTTGAACCCAGGAGGCGGAGGTTGCAGTGAGCCAAGACGGCGTCAATACACTCCAGCCTGGGTGACGAGAGCAAAGCCTTGTCTCAAAAAAAAAAAAAAAAAAAAAAAAAACACGCCCACTGAGTTTCCCTAAGCAGAACAAGAAAAAAAAAAAAGACATATATTCTGTATAGCCTGATCCCATTTATGTGAACAAAATGAAACTACACATTCTGACGTAGTATCAGATGTGGGTCCATTTTGTGTGGTACCTCCGCAGCATTTCCATTTTGACGGGATGAGCATCGTGTGTGCTTGCTCTGCTTAGGGAAACTCAGTGGGCGTGAATGGGGACCCAAGGCTGCAGGGCCTGGGCCTGGGCCTGGGCAGTAGTTTTCACTAGTGAGATGCCAGCTGGAGCTGGAGCAGGGGCTGGGGCTGGGGCTGGGACTGGGACGGGATGCAGCTGGGATTGGGCTGGGACAGGGCTGGAATTGGACTGGGACGGGGCTGGGATGGGGCTGGGACGGGGCTGGGACGGGGCTGGAATTGGGCAGAGGCCAAGAGGCCCTCCCTGGCTTGCCCGGCCACTCACAGGGGTCTCGCTGCTGCTGTAGGCGATCACCTCCAGCACCGAGTTCTTCTCACACGTGTCGATGCAGGACAGGTCGTAGAGTGAGGAGTGCACAGGCCCGTAGGCCCACTCGGTGAACTTCCTGGACAGGTGCCTGCACTCGGGCTCCTGGATCTCCCTCTGGAGAATATAGGCCAAGACCTGCGCCCAGGGATCAGGAGCCCGTCAGAGGCCAGCCGGGGCCCAGCCCTAGACAGCACCCCAACAACCGCTCTGCTTCCCAGCCCAAGCGCCAGGTGAGTCCCCCCTCCCTTCCTGACCACCATTAAGATCAACCAGCAGGCTGGGCGCGGTGGCTCACGCCTGTAATCCCAGCACTTTGGGAGGCCGAGGCGGGTGGATCACGAGGTCAAGAGATCGAGACCATCCTGATCAACACGGTGAAACCCCGTCTCTACTAAAATTACAAAAAATTAGCTGGGCATGGTGGCACGTGCCTGTAATCCCAGCTACTCAGGAGGCTGAGGCAGGAGAATTGCCTGAACCCAGGAGGCGGAGGTTGCGGTGAGCCGAGATCGCGCCATTGCACTCCAGCCTGGGTGACATGAGTGAAACTCCGTCTCAAAAAAATAAATAAATAAATAAAAATAAAAATAAAAAATCAACCAGCCGCTGACTCAGATGCTACCTGCACTACAGCAGGCTTGGTGTCGCCCCACCACAAGCCTCAGCTCTACCATCTTACCATGAAGGACATGGTGGTTCATTCTCAAAAACCTCAAGCCAGAAAGAAATAAAGAGAATGCAAGAAATGAGAGCCAGACGGAGTGGCTTCTGCCTGTAATCCCAGCTACTTGGGAGGCTGAGGTGGGAGGATCAGTTGAGGCCAGAAGCTGGAGATCAGCGTTGTCACCTAAAGCAGTTCCTGCCTGTCGTGGAAAAACACCAACAGCTTTTTCTTTTTTCTTTTTCTTTTTTTTTTTTTTTTTTTTAAACAGAGTCTTGCTCTGTCACTCAGACTGGAGTGCAGCGGTGCAACCTCAGCTCACTGCAACCTCCGGCTCTTGGGTTCAAGCAAATCTCCTGCCTCAGCCTCCTGAGTAGCTGGTATTACAGGCATCCGCCACCACACCTGGCTAATTTTTGTATTTTTAGTAGAGACGGGGTTTCACTAGGTTGGTCAGGCTGGTCTCGAACTCCTGACCTCAGGTGATCCGCCCGCCTTGGCCTCCCGGAGTGCTGGGATTACACGCGTGAGTCACGGCGCCCACCACGACAGCTTTTGCTCTGTCCCACCCTGGGCTGTCCCACCTCCATCGCTCATCACCCCGCCCCACCGTGTCTTGTTGCTGATACTCAGAGCTGGAAATCCAAAATGGTCACATCAGCCATGCAGGGTTCTGCCAGAGGCTCCCAATTTCTCAGACGTATTCTAACAGCCCTGCAGGCTGGTGTGACAGAATCAGAGTCCCGCACACGCAGAGAGTGATGCCGGCCTCCGCATCAAGCCCACAGTCCCTCCCACGCCACCGTCCCCTCATCGCCGCAGCCTGGGCCGGACCCCTCCTACCCCGATCTTGCCGGTCCCAGCGGCCAGAGCCAGCGGTGTCATCCCCTTCTTGTTGGTGAGCTCCTCCAGCTTCAGCGTGGGGTGCAGCCGGGCCCCCAGGATGAGAAGCTCGTTGTACATGCTCGTCACAAACTTGGTGTTGTCGGCCGTGTTGTCAGCCACCTCCACCAGGGCGTGCAGCACCGTGTTGCCCACTGAGTCCCGGGCGCTGATGTCGGCTGGCTGCCAGGAGTTCTGCAGCAGGAACTTCACGATGCCCAGCTGGTTGGTGCAGGCGGCCAGGGACAGGGGAAGCTCACCTGCACGAACGCAGGCCCAGGTGGGCCTCAGGAGGGAGATCCAGCTGTCCCTGAGCCACCCGCCAGGACTCCCTCTGTCTCTGCCCAAACCTCCCCCTAGCAAAAGCCACAAAGGCAGGGTCGGCCACAGAGCTTCCCTACCAAAGTAGAATCCCGGCCGCCCTTCGGTTTTCTTGAAGAAGTCCCCGTTGGCTGCAGCCTGGACGTCTGCCCCGTTCTCCACCAGGAGGGTCACCAGTGCCATGTTCCGCCTCTCAATGGCAATGTGCAGTGCTGTCTGCCCTGCGGAGGACGCGCACGGTGGGCTTGTGATCGCAGTCCGCGGGGCTGCCTGGGCAGGGGCTGGGAAGGGCTCTGGGCGGGCAGCAGCTGCTGCCGGAGAATCTGGGAAGACAGTGCCTGGAGGACCCCCCACTGCAGGAGGCCAGGCCAGGATCCCCCAAGGGGCCCAGCGAGGCCCTGAGGCAGGAGACCCCTGGGAACACGAGATACCAGTTGGAAGCCAGAGGACTCAATGCCCCCCGGGCAAGGAACAGTCACAGAGAGAAAGGCCGGAGGCTCTGACTTCCAGGGACTGGGACCGTCCAGTCAGCGGGGGAGGCAGGGACTTCCCAGGGCCAAGGGAGGAGACATCAGATGGGGGAGGCAGGGACCCCCTAGGAGTCAGAGCCACCAACACTGTGGCTGGGACAGGGAGTAAGGAACGCAGGGGAGCCAGCAGGCCCAGGTCCAGCCGTGCCCTCCTGGCTCCCTGTGTGCCGGACGAGCTGTGCCCAGCCCGCTGCCTCCTCACCCCTGTAGTAGCTGTCGGTGTAGCTGGCGTTGACGAACTCCTTCAGGCTGTCCGTCTGCCTCGCGACCTCCAGGAGCAGGGGGATGGTGTCATTCTGCCCGCTGTGAAGGTTAAGCATGGCCTTCAGCAGACAGGTCTTCCCCGTCTCCGGGTCTGAAAGACAGACAGAGGG
Source organism: Sapajus apella (assembly GCF_009761245.1). Taxonomy (NCBI): domain Eukaryota; kingdom Metazoa; phylum Chordata; class Mammalia; order Primates; family Cebidae; genus Sapajus; species Sapajus apella. The sequence goes on along the minus strand of NW_022437142.1, from coordinate 506,300 downwards.
CGGGTCAGGCCGGCCGGGGCTGGGGCCCCCCCTGGAGCCCACGCCGGGGCCACCTTTGAACTCGCTGTCCGTGAGGTGCTTCCTGCTTGTCTGCAGGAACAGCAGCAGGCTCTCCAGCTCCTGGCAGTTGTTCTGAGCCACGGCTTCGAAGATACTCCTGCGATCATAGAGCCTGAGGATCTTCTCAGTGCCGGCGGTGACAGAGTCCTGGGACAGCTGCCTGCAGGCCACAAAACGCCCCTGTCTCATACCCTGGTCTCTGCTCGGCCCTCAGGCCTTCAGAGCTTGTCAAGGACACACAGGTAACCCCAAGGCAAACTAAAAGGGGGAAAAATGACATAAAAGCTACCCCTCTGCCTGGGCGCACTGGCTCACACCTGTAATCCCAGCGCTTTGGGAGGTTGAGGTGGGCGGATCACGAGGTCAGGAGTTCGAGACCAGCCTGGCCAACATGGTGAAACCTCGACTCTCCTAAAAATGCAAAAATTAGCCGGGCATGGCGGTGCAGGCCTGTAATCCCAGCTACTTGGGAGACTGAGGCAGGAGAATCACTTGAAACCGGGAGGCAGAGGTTGCAGTGAGCCAAGACCGTGCCATTGCACTCCAGCCTGAGCAACAGAGCATGACTCCGTCTCAAAAAATAAAAATAAAATAAAAAATAAAAGCTACCCCTCCGTCTCAGTGACTTCCAGAAAACCAATATACTGTAACAGGGACAGCGGGGCGCGTGTGTCCCCATTCTGCCCCTACCCTGTCTATAGACACCATCTAGAAAGTCATCCTGCTACTTCCAGACCACTGGCTTCTCCACCTGCTCGGGTGCTCAGGAGGCAGGAGCCTGGTGGGGACAGGGGGAGCTGGCGGCAGGGGTACAGACAGCCCCTGCTGAGGGAAAAGGTGGTCTCACGCTCCCCGGAAGTCAGCCAGCCTATGGCCTCCCTGCCGTGCCTTGGAGCTCACTGGAGCTGTTCTGTACTCTTTAAACAGCTTTTAGACTTCAAGTCCAAGTGTTTGTGGCTGGTAGGGATTGCAGCCGTGGACACCTAGACCCAGCACACCAGCCCCGTGACTGTGCATCCCATGAGGTCCCAGGAGGAAGGACGCTGGACCAGACCACCTCTAAGGCTCTCCAGCCCCCTGGCTTTGTGACATTTAGCCCAGAAGCCAGACCACCCTGTGGCATCTCTATGGCCAGTGGGGCTCCTGACAGGGAGGGGTCTCCAGACGCAGACTTACCTAGCACAGGTGGGGCCGTCCCCAGGCCTCTGGATGGTGATGACAGGGCTGACTGTGATGGTGGGGCAGGAGGCCAGCTCACCTTCCTCATGGGGGCAACCCGCCGGGAAAGCCTCCTCCGAATCGCCCTTCCCAAAGAGCCAGGCACGGCTCCTGGTCGTGGAGAGGTGGGGCTTGGTTGGAGGTGGCCCGGGGTGGGGGTCTCCATCCGGGGGATCTGGGCAGGCGTCCTGCTGGAGTGGGGCTGCAGCCGCCCCTGAGTCTGTGCTGCTCTGTTTCTTCATCCTTGCGGAATCCTCTGCGGCCCAGTGTACAGCCTGCAGGCAGCCAGCACGCCAGGGTTGGTCCCAGCTTGAGGACTACTTGTCCTTAGACCCCACCTGCCCTCCTTGCCGAGGGTCCTGTGAAGCAGGGTCCACCGAAACTCCAACTGGCTGCTGCCACCAGCCCCCTAGAACTGAAGTGTTGTCAGAACTGAACCTGTCACCCCAGAGGCCCCAGAGGTGAGCAGGCTAACAGTGCCCAGGCAAGTCCTGTGGCCACGGACATCGACCATGGAGTAGGGACAGGCCCCAGCTCGGAGCCGTCTGTGGTTCTGGGTTAGACCCATCCATCCTCCTCTCAG
>NW_022437142.1:502883-504039 GCF_009761245.1 Sapajus apella | reverse complement strand
AGTATCCTGGCCTTTAAAGTTTTGGCTTTTTTTTTTTTTTTTTTTTTGAGAGAGCGTCTCTCCCTGACACCCAGGCTGGAGTTTAATGGGGGATCTCGGCTCACTGCACCTCCCAGGTTCAAGTGACTGTCATGCCTCAGCCTCCCGAGTAGCTGGGATGACAGGCATGGGCCACCATGCCTGGCTCATTTTTGTATTTTGAGTAGAGATGGCAACACTTAGGCTTTTGGAGCTGGTGGGTCTCCCAGGCCTGAACACCTGGAGATGAGCAGGCAGCAGCATCGTGTGTCGTTGGTCACGTGAGCGGATGCGAGTTTCCACTCTGGTCCTGGCCCCTTTCCCCATCCCAGCCGCGTTCCCAGGCTCCCTCTCGCTGTGGCTGGGCATCCCCACTCCCCGGCACCCAGGGCTGGCCCACGCCTTCCTCCCATAGCCTCTGCTCCCCTCGGGTCTCCACCTATGGCCTTTTTCCTCCTTCTGCCCTTTCGAAAATCCTACCACCTCTCAGATGCTACTTCTCCTCAGGATCCAGCACTGATGCCGCCTCCTCTGTGAAGCCCCCAAATCACTGCCCTGGTCACGCTTCCTGCCATCCTCTGAAGAGTGGCCCAGCCCACTGACCGTCCATCCCACACAGCCCACCATGTGGCCTAGCAATGGCTGTCTGTCACTGCTATATTTCTCCATCTCTCCCATGCTCTGAGACCTCCTCCGGGGCAGGGACCTTGCCTGATCCATCTAAGAAGAAGCTGTACTGGGCCGGGCACCGTGGCTCACACCTGTAATCCCAGCACTTTGGGAGGCCAAGGCCAGTGGATCACCTGAGATCAAGAGTTCAAGACCAGTCTGGCCAATATGGTGAAACCCGCTTCTCTACTAAAACTACAAAATTACCCAGGCATGGTGGTGGGCACCTGTAATCCCAGCTACTTGGGAGGGCAGGAGAATCGCTTGAACCCAGGAGGTGGAGGTTGCTGTGAGCTGAGATGGCGCCATTGCACTCAGCCTGGGGGACAGGGCGAAACTTCGTCTGAAAAAAAAAAAAGAAGCTTCGCTGGGTGCTGGGCACCAGGGGGAAATGAGAGCAATCAGATCCTTCTCATCCCCATTTCCTTAGGAAGTTAGGGAGACTGATGCTCTGGCAGTGGCTAGAATC
>NW_022437142.1:488951-502783 GCF_009761245.1 Sapajus apella | reverse complement strand
AATAACAGGGCGCCCCCCCAGGCCAGAATAGCTCAGAGAGACTCCCAATCCTGCATTTGCAAGTGAAAATCCAGGCAGCAAAACTGCAGAGCTCGCAGCTGGGCCACGGCCATAAACCAGCCAGGTTCTCAAGCCAGGTCCGCGAAAAAACAGAGGCAGCCTCACCACGGCGCAGGCTGTGAGCAGGACCAGCGCTGGCTGCCGGCCAGCTCCTGCCTGCCTGTTGATCCACTCTCAACAGGCCTGAGTCTGGCTCTGATTCACCCATCAGGCGGACACCCTGCAGCAGGAAGTGATCCTGGCCACAGAAAGCCGCTTCCCTCACCCCATCACTCAACACCCATCTACTGAGTCCTCTCCCTCGGAGTCCAGCCCTGTGCTGGGGGCACAGAGAGGAGTCAGCCCCAGCTGAGAGAAACCAGGAGGAGCAGGGGGCAGGGTGCTGGGGAGGGCTCCAAGGAGTTGGTGACAGATGAGCTGAGCCTGTGGGAGAGAAGCAGGAACTCCGGAGCAGCTGAAGAAGAGGCAGTCACGGACAGGAAGACAGGCGCAGGGTTGGAACCAGATGGCCGTGAGCCTTGAACTCCAAGGACCCGAAAGCCTGTTGCGTGGATGGCGGGAAGCCATTCGTACCTTTGGGAGCCTAGGGGCTGGGTGCCAGTCTGTGCTTTCTGAAGATAACGCCCTGACAGGGACTGTTCACAGCACGGGGAGGCTGGCAGCGCTTAAAAGGCACCAGAAGCGAATGAGAATCAGAAGAATGGACGCATTTGAGCACGTGGTCTGTGCAAAGCAAACATGGTTCTGAGCACTCGCATTCCTTCACTCGCTCAATTCCCACAACGTGCGCCGGAGGGAAATAGTTCACAGATGAGGAAACTGAGGCACGGGGCAGTTATGTCACGTCCCCGAGGTCACACAGAGGCGGAGCCCGGCCTTGATCCCAGGCAGGCTGGCTCCAGAGCATCTCCAACACTCTACCTCTGTGCTGGAAGTCTGGGCTCTCTCTCAGCTGTTAAAACTCAGACCCAGACCCCACAGCAGGGCCTGGGGGGGCAATCAGAAGAGGCCCTCTCACCCCTGGGGCCAGGCATAAGACCTGCACCTGAAGCACCCTCCCACTCAAACAAGCAGCTTAGGAACTCCAAAATGCAGTGTGACTAAGACCCAGGCCATACCCACGCCTGGCTGTCCCAGAGATGTCTGTGGTCTCCGAGAATAAGCCAGTCCCCAACACGCGGCCCTAGCAGCCAGCAAGGGAGCACCTGTTACCCGGAGCCTCCGTGAACCTTTCACAACGTTCTCCGTGAGCAGTGCTGCCTCTTCCTCCGACGGGTCCCAGTCCCACCAAACCCAGCCGATAAGAAGAAGAAGCAGCCGGATTGTGCTATCATTCAGTCAGTCAGTCGACAGTATACGCCTGATTCTCTCCTGGAAACTAAGCTTCTTCCAGGGAACGGGGCGGGACAGGAACCAAGGGGCCATGTGCCCTGGGCTGGGCTGGGGGGCAGGGGCAGGGCAGTCCTCCACTGCCAGGCCTAGACTGTACCCTGCACCTGAGCCCCTGGTGACACATCTGTCCCCGCAAAACACTCTACAGTGGTCAGGGAACTTCGGCCGTGATTTAGGCAAATGAGTGTCGGCTGTGTGATGGAGATGGTGATTCTGGGTTACACAAGACTCACGAACTCATCAATCTGGACTAAAGGACAATCCTAGCAAAATTGATGCTGCCCACAGAGACCTGATTTGATCTCCGAGTCTTTCTCAACTCCAAAGCCAGAATGGACACTGTCCACCATCTGGGGGAAAGATCCCTTCTCTCCCCAGTGCAGGGGAGACAACCTGGGGTGTGGCTCCCCCACTCCCCTCTCTGCCCAAAGCATCCATCCCTAACAAGCAGCCCTCCAAGTTCCTGGGAGCACCTCCTGCTCACCACTGGGGACTTTCTGGAAGCTGGGAGAACACTGGCCCAGGGCCCAGCCTGGGTTATTCTCAAGAGTCCCTTCTCTCAAAGGGTGGTGGTGGGCTGCGGGCTTCCCAACCCCGGGCGGGGGGAACAAAGAGAGACAAGAGAAGCCCCAGAACCCAGGACACCTGCTTCCCAGCCCGCTCATGCACTCCACAGAGAAAGCCTCCAGCCACACACCAGCAACCTCAGCAGCAAGGCTGCAAGAAGAAGCAGCCGTGGTGACAGCCACGTCCACCCCCTCCCAGGCTCATGAGGAGCCAGGCGGAGCGCACCACAGCCTCACTGCGGCCTCACAACCACCTTGCGGGCAGCCCTGTCGCCATCCCCGTTTTCAGACGGGGTAACCATGGCACAGAGGGGCGGGTTGAGCTGCCCATTGCCACACAGCTGGAAAGTGGCAGCTTTTGGCCACTGTCACTACACCATCCTCACAGCTAACGTCTCCCTGGACCATCACACAAAGAAACGGACTCACCAGCTACACGCAGGCACACCGCAGACCCACGGGTGCTCGTGGGCTCGAAGGCAGTTGCTACACGAAGGGAGAGCGGGGCTTGTGTGGGAGAAAAGCGGCCTCCCTGCCTCCGTGAGGGTCCTGGGGCCTGCCCCGGCAGCTGCTGCCCTGATCTGGCAGGAGTGGGCTGTGGGCACACTTTGGCACTCAAGGAAAAAGTGCTTCCAGCAATGCAAGCAGCTGCCTTTGCTGCGGCTCCGATTCCCAGAGGATCCCAAAGCTTTTCCCATCATTTTTGCCCTTTTTCAGAAACCACTTAGCCGCTGCCCCTCCTCCAGGCGTGCCAGGGCTGGAGAGCACTTACCAGAGCCAGCCAGAGGTGCAACCTCTGCTCTCAGGGAAGGAGGGCGCTGCTCGGCCTCCCAAGCCCGTGGCTCCTGCGCTCGCTCGAAGCTCCGCAAATGCACATTCACAGTTGGTGACAGCAAAAGCAGAGTCCTGCAACTGTCCCTTGTCCAAAATGAAGAAGGAGTGGACGGTCCTGCCGTCCATCACACAATGCCGGCTTTGAGACTCTGCACAACCTTGAACCCGTTCCCAACTCTCTTAGGCCTCTCGTTCCCGGCTGCCCAAACCTGGAGTGGGGTTGGGGGCGAGGGGGGCTTCTGGGTCAGCCAGGTCCCAGCCTTTCCCAACGGGGGGTTCGTCAGGGAACCACGGAACACAGACAACGATGACTATTTTATCACTCCACTTTGAACCACCCTAAATGCACAGAAGAGAAGACCCCCAAGAGAGGCGTCTACTTAGACACCTTTTTATGCTATGTGTGCCATGTAACCTTCAATTAAAATGAACCTTAGAATTCATTCTTGTTTATAAATTGTGGCAAAATATATGTAACAAAATGTACTGTATGAACCATTCTTAACAATACAGCTCAGCGTCACTGTGCACATTCACACTGTTGTACAGCCATCAGCATCATCCATGCACAGAACCTTTTCATCATCCCAAACTGAAACTATGCACCCATTAAACACTAACTGCCCTTCCCAGCTCCAAGCCCCTAACCACCACCATTCAACTTTCTGTCTTGATGAATTTAACTATTCCAGGAGTTCTCTGATAAGGAATCATACCGTATTTGTGTTTTTTGTGACTGGCTTCTTTCACTTAGCATAATGTCCCCAAGATTCATCGTGTTGTAGCCTGCGACAGAATCTCCTTCCCTTTTTTTTTGAGATGGAGTTACCCAGGCTGGAGTGCAATGGTGCGATCTCAGCTCACCGCAACCTCCGCCTCCTGAGTTCAAGCAATTCTCCTGCCTCAGCCTCCCGAGTAGCTGGGACTACAGGCGAACGCCACCATGCCCAGCTAATTTTTACATTTTTAGTAGAGACGGGGTTTCACCATGTTGACCAGGATGGTCTCGATCTCTTGACCTCGTGATCCACCCACCTCAGCCTCCTAAAGTGCTGGCATTATAGGTGTGAGCCACTGTGCCCAGCCTCCTTCCCTTTTAAGGCTGAGCAATAGTCCCCTGGGGCGTGGGGCAGATGGACCCATTCGCTCATCCACTCACCAGCTGATCGACACCTGGCTTGCCTCCACCTTTTGGCCGCAGTGACTCGTGCTGTCATGAACACACGCATGCAAACATCGGTTCCTGTCCCGGCTTTCCATTCTTTTGGGCACACATAAACCCAGAAGTGAGATGTGTAATATCTGAGAGATTCAGCAGTGGGGACCCCTCACCTCTCTAGTCCTCTGGGATCATTTCCTTCTGATGTTGTCGTATAGAGCAGGGGCTGGAAAGGGGAGGGTCACACTTCTCCAGAACCATTGCCTTAGCCTCCAAAGTGATTTCTGCCTCCAGGAACGACAGCACCGAGCCGGGCGCAGTGGTTCATGACTGTCATCCTGCCCTTCGGGAGGCTGAGGTGGGCGTATTGCCTGAGCTTAGGAGTTTGACACCAGCCTGGCCAACATACTAGAACCCTGTCTCTACTAAAAATACAAAAAAAAAATAGCTGGGCACGGTGGTGCATGCCTATGATCCCAGCTACTCGGGAGGCCAAGGTGGGCAGAGTGCCTGAGCTCAGGAGTCTGAGACCAGCCTGGCCAACATAGTGGAACCCTGTCTCTACTAAAAATAAAAATTAAAAAAAAAAAAAAAGCTGGGTGTGGTGTTGCATGTCTGTAGTTCCAGCTACTTGGGAGGCTGAGGTATCACTTGAACCTGAGAGATGGAGGTTGCAGTGAGCCGAGACGGCAGCACTGCACTCAGCCTGGGCAACAGAGCGAAACCCCATCTCTTAGGATCAAGAGATACCTAAGGCGCTGTCTCCAGTGAACACAGCACACGTCACTGAACGTGTCCGCCCCCTTGTTAACAGCGCCCGTGGTGCTGACAGTATCACCAGAGTCTGCAGGGCGCCCACAGGGCGCGTGCCTTCTCTGCAGCCTGCAGGAAACCCTGGCCCTCCTCCCGCCCTGGCGGCTCCTGCCGGGACTCCTTGGCAGCTCTTGTCCTCTTGCCATTCCCCACACACAGGGCTCCCAGGACCTCGTTCGCAGCCTTACCATCTCCCGCTGCACCACCGTCCTTGGGGACCTTCTCCCGGTCCCTCCCAGGACCCGTCTGATATGTCCAAGTCATCAACTGCTTCATCCAGTGTCCACGCGGCCCTCTCCCCTGAGCCGTATCCCTGCCTCCTGGAATCTGCAGGTGAAGCCCACACGCCCCTCCCCCAGCATCTCCCATGACGGGCTCCTCCTCCCTCCACATCCACTCCCTGCCTGTAAAAGCGCCAACTTCCTTCTGGTCACCAAACCCGGTGTCCCTTGTTACCTCCGACCTCTCCTTCTCTGCCCTCTCTGGGCTGTTTCTGTGGCTTCTGTCCATCCCTCCTCTACCTGGGAGCTCCTTCTCACCTGAACGACCAGAAGTGCCTCCTTTTCCTGGTCCAACCTCCCACAACCCATCACCTCCAGATCAGCAGTCCTGGAGCCTCATCCTGATCATGCCCCCTTGCCTCTCAGGGGTCCCCACTGCTGAGCAAAGCCCCACCCCCGCACCCTGAGCCCACAGACCCAGTCTCCTCTCCCACCGTGACCCATTTTCTGCCACCTGGACACAGCCCTTCCCAGCCACACTAACTGTGCTGCCCCCACCCTTTCCCCACCCTCCTCCACCCCAGTACCCCATTTAACCCATCTTCAGTTGTGAGGTGAGCCCCAGGGATGCTCAAATCCCACCTCTTCCCAAAGTTCTTCTCCTCAAGGGCCTCAGAAAAAAGAGCTCACTTCTCAGTTTTATCGTTTATTTTAAGAGGTAGGATCTTGCTTTGTCACCCAGGCTGGAGAGCAGTGATGCACAATCATAGCTCACTGCAACCTCCACTCCTGGGCTCAAGGATCCTCCTGCCTCAATCTCCCAAGTAGCTGGGACTACAGGTGTACACCACCATGCCTGGTTAATTCTTTTTTCCCCATAGAGCCTTGCTCTGTCTCCCAGGCTGGAGTGTAATGGCACGAAATCGGCTCACTGCAACCTCCACCTCCTGGGTTCAAGCAGTTCTCCTGCCTCAGCCTCCCGAGTAGCTGGGACTATGGGTGTGCACCACCACACCAGCCAACTTTTTTGTATTTTAGTAGAGATGGAGTTTCACCATGTTGGCCAGGATGGTCTTGATCTCCTGACCTCATGATCCACACGCCTCAGCCTCCCAAAGTGCTGGGTGACAGGCGGGAGCCTCCACGTCTGGCCTTCTTTGTTTGTGTGTGTATTTTTTGGTTTTTTTTTTTTTTTTTTTTTTTTGGAGCAACACAGTCTCCTCATCTTGCCCAGGCTGGTCTCGAACTCCTGAGTTCACGTGATCCCCACCTCGGCCTCCCAGCTTGCTAGGATTATGGACGCGAGCTACAGCACCCAGCTCCAGGAGCGCTCACTTCTAGACTCCTTCCTACGGCAACTGGCACAGAACCTATGGCCACAATGAAGACACGATGATGGCTGTGCGTGTGTGCTGAGTGCGTCTCAGGTCCTGGGTGCTGGCACGAGCGCTTCATCCGCACTATCTCATCAGACCCTTGCAAAGAGTTCATAAGGTGAGTACAAGTTTGTCCGCTTTTACAGAGAAGGAAATGAAGCACAGACAGGCTATGAACCTGCCCGAGGATGCTGATGGCGACACTAGTCTCGTCTGGAGCGTTCTGAATCCCGTACTGACATTTAACAGCATGATTTTCTTGTGTCTCGCTTTGCAGATTTTAAGCGTCTCCAGGGTGAGGTAAGGCTCTCAAGCCTGCCATCCCGTCTCCGAACCTGGCCCATGCCTTGCTCGAAGCTGCACTCAGGAGCTGCTTGTGGGCTTGGCTTTTGGCTTTATCTGAACAGCACCGTCACCAAATGATTCCTCTAAAACTCTCCACATGGTGGCGGGGACGAGACCTCCGGGCTGGCCATCATGGCCATCAGTGCGGTTTTGTGGGTCATAATTTCAAACAGGATATTTTTGCAACTGTGTAATGATGTACCCATTAAAACTCTTTGTGAGTAGAGGAGTTTTAATGACTTCTGGGAGGGAGGGCGCTTCTCCAAGTCCAGGTTTGCTGCAGCCGAGGGGCAGTTCAGGAAAGCGTCTGTGGACCTGCCAGCAGGCGCTGGGCCAAGTCTGGCCCGATGGACGCTACATGCCCGCTAACATCACTAATGGTGGCAGTTTTCTTTTACTGTTACCAGCAGGGGGCACATTGGCTTAAGCCGAGCTCTTGACACTGGCCAGTGGGAACAGATTGGTTTTCTTCACCCACCCGGGTCCCTCTCAAGATTTGAGGCCCAGCCTGGCTCGGTGGCTCACGCCTGCCATCCCAGCACTTTGGAAGGCTGAAGCGGGCAGATCACCTGAGGTCAGAAGTTCAAGACCAGCCTGGCCAACACAACGAAACCCCATCTCCACTAAAAATACAAAAATTAGCTGGGAGTGTGGTGGCGGGCATCGGAAAGGAGGCAGGAGAATTGCTTGAACCTGGGAGGTGGAGGTTGCAGTGAGCTGAGATTGCGCCACTGCACTCCATCCTGGGCAACAGAGCAAGACTCTGTCTCAAAAGAAAAAAAAGTTTGGGTTGGGTGCCATGGCTCACGCCTGCACTCTAGGAGGGCAAGGTGGGTAGATCATGAGGTCAAGAGATGGAGACCATCCTGGCCAACATGGTGAAAACCCGTCTCTACTAAAAATCCAAAAACATTAGTCAGGCATGGTGGCGTCACACCACTGCACTCCAGCCTGGCAGCAGAGCGAGACTCTGTCTCAAAAAACAGAAGACCAAAAAAACAAACAACAAAAAAAAGTCTGAGTCTGGACTTTGTAGAGCAGATAGAAACCTGCAAATACCCATGTGTTGACGGAGCCTGATGATCAAAATTGGGGCTCACCAGCCCCGCGTCTCCGGGAGGAACCAGGCGGGGACTGAGGGTGGGAGAGTGGCCGAGGGGTGGCGGCAGGTGCCTGTAACCTGCCCGGGCACAGGGTCAGCTTTGCTAGTCTCATCTTGGGCTTTCTACATCTTGCGTTGAGGTTTAACTTCCCTGATTTTCGTGTCTTGCTTCTGAGATTTCACAAGGCTTCAGGGATCAGAGATCCAGATGGCAAACAGCAAACCTGGAAGAAAAATACCCTCCTTTCTGCATTTGGTCTCCGTGTTCATGCCAGCAGGTGCCCACATGGGTCTAAAAGAGCAGCTCCCGGGGAGGGCAGGGGTCTCTGAGAGGGTCAGCACCCTCTGGAAGTGGCTGGCGCTTGAAGTCTGAGCTGGGGAGGGGTCAGACACCCACTCAGCGCAGAACACTGGAGCCATGTGTCCCAGGGCAGGGACTGGGAACGAGAGAGACAAGGGCCGATGGAGAGGCGGCAGGTGGGCTGAGACTGGACCTGGCACGGAAGATGCCCTTGCGTGCTAGATGCCGGTATATGGACTTGGGCTGGCGGCTGAACCCTGAGTCAGCTTCCTCCTCCACAAAATAGCCAAGAGCACCTGCCCTACCTGCCTTACGGGGCTTTTCTGGGATTAGTAAGGAGAGTGGGTGTGAATGGGCTCGGAGCCTGGCAAAGCTCTAGGCAGGCTTGAGAGATTATTGTTTTCATCTTCATTACTTCAGCGTGAGGACCACATCTGCTGACTGCTGAGCTGTATCCGGCCATTAGCTCAAAGTTATGACTAATTGTTTTTCAATGAAAAAAACAAGGCTTGCTGAATGTTTGATGAGTCACACAAGTGAGCCTTTCTATATCAGGACTGTCTCACTGCAAGCCGTGGCTGAGGGGAGAGGGCAGGTGGGCAGGCGGGTCCCTCTTCCCCGAGGGCCCGCCATGTGCTCTGCAGATCCCCTGGCAGAGCAGTGCGGGGAACAGGGTGGTCTCTGAGCTCCAGGAGCCCAAGACAGACGGGAAGGGAAGATCTGCACAGGCTGTCTCTGACACTAGGCAGGGCAGGGCAGGGCACCCTGTAACAGGCACAGGCCAGGGGCTCCCGGGCCAAGAGGCCCTAACAAAGGGTGAGTCGGGTCCTGGCTTCCCCTGCAGCTGGAATACGATGGCGGATGTCCCACCAGGAAGACCTGTGCCGTGGGCACACGGCCCTCGGGCTGCGTCCCAGACAAGGAGAAGGACTCCCCTGCGAGGAGGACATGCCAAACATGGGCCTCGGCAGAGGACGCCTAACAGGCACCTGCTCTCATGGAGCTTTCCGTCCACTTCAGAGGAAGAGAAAGCTAGGCCGGGCGGGTGGCTCACGCCTGGAATCCCAGCACTTTGGGAGGCTGAGGCGGGCGGATTACCTGAGGTCAGGAGTTTGAGACCAGCCTGACCAACATGGTGAAACCCCGTCTCTACTAAAAATACCAAAAGATTAGCCAGGTGTGGTGGCACATGTCTATAATAAAATATACTATAGTTGTAGAAGCAAGAGAATCGCTTGAACCCGGGCATCGGGGATTGCAGTGAGCTGAGCTCACGCCATTGCACTACAGCCTGGGGGACGCAGCAAGGCTCTGTCTCAAAAAAAAAGGAGGAGGAGGAGGAGGCGGAGGAGGAGGAAGAGGAAAAAGAAGAGAAAAATAGAGAAGATGAAAGCCACATACACATGATAGGGACAGAGTCCGGGACCAGAGGCCAGGAGTGTGTGGCAGGGGAAGGAGAGGCTGGTGGGCTGCGGGCCCCTCCCCTGCCCTGAACTGGGTCTGGCCCACCATCTCTTCAGGCTGTTTTGCAGCTGGCTGCCTCCTGGAACAGCCGTCCTCCAATCCAGTGTCTGCACCGTCAGCTCTTCCCCAAAGGCCCCAGTCCTCCAAGCCCCGCTGTCTACAAGAGGCAGTCCAAACCCCTCAGCCTGGCATGCAAGGCCCTTCAGAGTATGGCCAGCACTTCCAGCCAAAACACCTATAACATCCTTTCATTCACCCTATGACCATGTCACACCAATTTGTCACACCCTGGACATGACAATCATTTTAACGTAAATACATTTACCTAGCCTGACCCCTCTGCCTAGATGCTAAAAAGAGTGGGCTCTGGGGTTTGAATCCTAGCACTGTGACCTCAGGTAACTTACTTAACTTTGCGTATCAGTTTTTCCATCTGTGAGATGGGAATAACACTACCCACCTTCTAGGATTATTACCAAGCTTAAGTGAAGTTGGGTGAGGTGGCTCACGCCTATAATCCCAACACTTTGGGAAGCTGAGGTGGGTGGATCACTTGAGGCCAGAAGTTCAAGAGCAGCCGAGGCAACGTGGCAAAAGCCCGTCTCTACTAAAAATACAAAAAATTAGCTAGGCGTGGTGCTGCACGCCTGTAATCCCAGCTACTGGCAGGTTGAGGCATGAGAATTGTTTGAGCCCAGGAGGCAGAGGTTGCAGTGAGCCGAGATCGTGCCACTTGCACTCCAGCCTGACAGAGTAAGACTCCGTCTCAAAAAAACAAAAAGATGAAATCAAACCAGTAAAGTTTAGATCAGATCCCAGTACACAGCAGTTTCGCAAAAAAATGTGAATTGTCATTAGTAACCGTGGATGGAAACTCTGGGAGGCTAAGTTCAATGTCACCTGTGTAGAGAATGAATTTCTCTTCCCTCTGGGCATATGGGTGCTGTCACTGTGTGTCTTTGTTTTTTCCTGGGGTCTGTTGCCAACTATCGGTATTTTTCCATTGCCTTGTGATGGAAATTCAACAGGGGGCAGTCCCTGATGGAACACCCAGCTCCTATGAGATGCTCAGAAAATGCGGCTGCCTGGGTCTCTGCTGGGTGCTTGGGACACCTCCCAGGTGCAGGCTACTGAGGCTGCTTGCTGTGGTGATGACCCCCAAATCTCAGTGGCTTCAAACATCAAAGGTTTGTTTATTTATTATTTTTTTGAGATGGAGTCTCGCTCTGTGGCCAGGCTGGAATGCAGGGGTGCGATCTCTGCTCACCGCACCTCTGCCTTCTGCGTTCAAGCAGTTCTCCTGTCTAAGCCTCCCAAGTAGCTGGGACTACAGGCGCCCGCCACCAGCCCGGCTAATTTTTTTGTATTTTTAGCAGAGATGGGTTTCACCATGTTGTCCAGGCTGGTCTCAGAAGTCCTGACCTCAAGTGATCCGCCCTCCTCGGCCTCTGGAAGCGCCAGGAGTCCAGGCGGGAGCCACCTCGCCTGACCCAAAGGTTTTCTTCTCAGTCCCACTGCATGTCCCTCGCTAGTGGGTGAGGGCTCTGCAGCCTGCCATCCTCACTCAGGGCCCCAGGCTGACAAATCTGCCACTCTCTGGGGCACTGCCAGTCACCTGTGGCAAAGGAGCATGGCAAATAGCCAGCCAGCTCCTAAAGACTTCTGCCCAGGAGTGACCCATGTTCCCTGTCACACGCCACCGGCTGAAGTGGGTCAGGAGGGAAAGTGTGGCCCTGCTGTGGGCTCAGAACATGGGGATACCGGCAGCCAGCATCGGGGCCAGCTCGCCACTTCAGAAGCGAGCTGGCCTCAAGCCACCTACTGGGACCTCCTGGGAAGGAGGGTGGAAGCCACAAGGGATTGTCACTTTAGGCTGCTGCACTCATCCCCCACCCAGACAAGGCTCCAGGCTGCAGGCAATGGAAGCAGCACTGGAAGCCTGTCCACTGACAAGCACAGACCCTCCAAAGCTCTCCTCAGAAGCAGAGTGGACGCATAGTCTGGAAAGGGGCCAGAGTTCTGGGGCCACCCCAGACACAAGGCTGGGCTGCCTGAGCATGCTGGCTGTCCATCAGTTTCTAACCTTACACAGGCCCCATCACAGCATGCTGGGCAGCAGAGGCAGGCAGCTGCCCTAAGGTCAGAGGGCCTGGCTTCTCCCAGCAGACAGGACTCTGGCCTCCTCAGCCTTCTCTCTCATGTACTTTCCTCGGGGGCTCCAATGACGTCTTAAACTCATTCTGGCTGAGAAAAAAATTACAGTAGCAGGCCGGTCGTGGTGGCTCACCCCTGTAATCTCAGCACTTTGACAGGCTAAGGCGGGTGGATCACCTGAGGTCAGGAGTTCGAGACCAGCCTGGCCAACACGGTGAAACCCCCATCTCTACTAAAAATACAAACATTAGCCGGGTGTGATGGCACATGCCTGTAATCCCAGCTACTCGGGAGGCTGAGGCAGGAGAATTGCTTGAGCCTGGAAGGAGGAGATTGCAGTGAGCTGGGGTTGCACCACTGCACTCCAGCCTGGGTGACAGAGCAAGACTCTGTCTGGGAAAAAAAAAAAAAAAAAAAAAAAAAAGGCAGAGGGAACTTCCCTTTTGGCTTTGGAATCCCCCTTTCCTCTGTCTCTGTACACGGGAGCTAAAAGAAGAAAAAAAAATCCAGTAGCCCTCTGTTATCCACAGGGGATGTGTCCAAGATCCTCCACAGATGCCTGAAACCAATAATATTGGATCCTGTATATGCCATGTTTTTTCTATACATAGGTATTGCTAATTTAATTTATAAATTAGGCACAGTAAGAGATTTAACAACAACAAAGTAAAACAATTTGTGTTTTTGAGACAGAATATCGCTCTGTCACCCAGGCTGGAGTGCCATGGTGCGATTTCACCTCACTGCGACCTCCGCCTCCCAGGTTTAAGCAGTTCTCCTGCCTCAGCCTCCCAAGTAGCTGGGGTTACAGGCGCCTGCCACCACGCCAGGCTAACTTGTGTATTTCTAGTAGAAATGGGGTTTCACCACATTGGCCAGGTTGGTCTCAAACTCCTGACCTCAGGTGACCCACCTGCTTCAGCCTCTCAAAGTGCTGGGATTACAGGCGTGAGTCACCACGCCCGGCCAAAGTAGAGCAGTTTTAACAAGACAGTGTAATAAAAGTTGTCACACACTATGAACATAACTTTTGCAGTCTGAGGTGTGACAGCAAAACTGGCACGAGACCAGGCGTGGTGGCTCCCGACTGTAATCCTAGTACTTTGGGAGGTGGGTGGGTCACCTGAGGTCAGGAGTTCGAGACCAGCCTGGCCAACATGGTCAAACCCCCGTCTGTACTAAAAATAGAAAAAAATTAGCCAGATATGGTGGCAGGTGCCTGTAATCTCAGCTACTCAGAAGGCTGAGGCAGGAGAATCGCTTGAGCCTAGGAGGCAGAGGTTGTAGTGAGCCGAGATTATGCCACTGCACTCCAGCCTGGGAAAAAACAAGAGCGTAACTCCAAAAAAAAAAAAAAAAAAAACAAAAAAACAAAAAAAAAAACTAGGCTGAATTTCTTTTTCCTTACAATTTCACGGATAGAAGATTCAGCACATGACTTTTTCTTCCCACCTTTTCACTTAAGGGAAGCTCCTTACAGCTTCTCCTTGGCATATCTGAAGAGCCGGCATCACTATTCTGGCGCTTTGGGGCCCTTAGGAAGTAAAAGAAGAGTGACCTGAACACAAACACTCTGATGCCAGGGCGGGCGATCTGCTGAGCAGGTGACCAACCAGGAAGGCGCGTCCACGGCGTGGATGTGCTGGACACGGGGATGGTTCACGTGGTGGGCGGCACGGCAGACATTCCATCCCACTGCTCAGAACGACGCACAGTGGAAAACATGGGAACTGTTTTGGGAACTTTCCATTTAATATTGTCAGATCGTGGTTGACCATGGATAACAGAACCCGTGGAAAGTGACACTGAGGATCTGGGGGGACGACTGCGTACAACTTTCTGGGGTGACTGGCAGGTGTCTGTCTGGTAGGACACCAGGGCAAGCTTTTCTCAGGACGACCTACGAATGCTACCCCAGAGCATCTCAACCTCCCGAACCAAGCTCATGGCTGCAGCACAGTCTTCCCAAAGCAGAGAGGTGTGTGTTTTATTTAAGGCACAAGACTCTGGAAGAACGGGCTTTTATATTTTATTTTGTTTTATTC
>NW_022437142.1:441304-488551 GCF_009761245.1 Sapajus apella | reverse complement strand
TATTTTATTTTGTTTTATTCATTTTTGAGATGGAGTCTTGCTCTGTCATCCAGGCTGGAGTGCAGCGGTGCCATCTTGGCTGACAATCTCTGCCTCCCGGGTTCAAGCGATTCTCCTGCCTCAGCCTCCCGAGTAGCTGGGACTACAGGCGCCGTCACCACACCCAGCTTTGTTGTTTTGAGACAGTGTCTTGCTCTGTCACCCAGGCTGGAATGCAGTGGTGCCAACTTGGCTCACTGTAACCTCCGCCTCTGGGGTTCAGGCGATTCTCCTCCTCAGCCTCCAGAGTGGCTGGGATTGCAGGTGCACACCACCACATCCAGCTAATTTTTGTATTTTAAAATACAAAATTAGACGGGGTTTCACCATGTTGGTCATGCTGATCTAGAACTCCTGATCTCGTGATCTGCCCGCCTCAGCCTCCCAGAGTGCTGGAATTACAGGCAGGTGCCACTGCGCCCAGCCAAGAATGGGCTTTAGTATCTGACATTCAGTCCACATGAGCAAGCATTTGCTCTCATCTCAGAGCTTCCAGATGATCACATAATTTATAAAATCACACATAAAAAGACAATATGTTTCATACCTGTGATGGATTGGTGAGAGAGAAAGAGAGAGGGAAAATGACTGTCTCCTAAGCTCATGGTTGCCTGGGTGCCTCTGGGCCAGGCCTGCCTGAGCCTGGGCTCCTTTGGGGCTCTGGGAGTAGACACAGTGAAGGTGGCCTCCTCCTGGAAGCTACCCCACAGCCATCCCTGCCAATCACAGGAAGGCTTACGCTGCCCTGGGACCCTACAGGAATGCTGACTCACGCGGATGTTTCTGCTGAGCCAGGAACACACAGTGGGCCTGCAAAGCCCACACCAAGGGAAGGAGAGCCTAGGCCTATTCGATACAGGGTTCACTTTGGATAAAGCACCTGCCCCAGCTGGCGGGAGTCTGCCTGGCTGCATCCCTTCCCGTGAAGGCTTCTGGAGCAGGCAGGAGCAAAAGCACAGCTGCACAGCCACGCTCCCGGAAAGCAGTCCTGCTGGTGCCTCATCAGGCTCCCGGAGCGCTGTGGGCCAGATAGCATCGGTGCCCCCTGCTGCTCATGCCATCCGCCTCGCCTTCTCTGCAACCCCCCTTTCCTGGCAGTTGTGCTGTGAAGACCTGGGCAGTGCAGGGGCGGCAGGCTTTCCAGCCCAGCACACAGCCCCGCACTGTCCTCTGAGCCGGCTGCTGCATCACGCCTGGCTCACTCCCTGCCCCTACTAAGCATTTGCAGCCAGGGGAGGATGAGACTAGGAAAGGGGCCTCTGGTCACATGGCACATTCCAGGAGAGAAGCACTTTTCCAGAAGTGCACGTACTTCAGGTCTCCAAAAACAATCATCCAAAGTGGGGCATGGGGTGGGTCTTTTCTCACTTGGGGCCACAGCCACCAGACTTTCTGGTGTCTGAAGTACACTTTATGTGTTCTCTGTCTGCAGGTGAGCCACAGATGAGCCTGCCGATCAGGAGACTGGCTGCCGTGCTCTCACGCTCTCTCTCCCACACTGACATAAGTAGCTCCCAGTGGGTCTCTTTCGGAAGGCACTAATTTGGGATCTGGCTGATGGCTTCTGGCTGCATTATTAGAGTACGTCCTGAAGGTATGTTCTTGGTCAAGATGGGACAACAAGCTGTCTACTGAACTCTGCAGGGAAAGGATGACCCACAGATGGTGTCAGGAATGTGAATCAGGTAAAATTCGCAGCAGTCCTTTGGTGAAAGCATTTGCTGTCTAAGATTCCTTCTGGCTGAGGTTTCTCCGGAGCATGACCAGAGCTGCCCCGACAGCTGCATCCACATCGTGCCCAAAGGACACAGGCAAAGGGAAAGCCCTCTGCACCTCCTGCTTCAGCACCTCGTTCCTGGAGAGCGCACTCCCACTCCCCACCACGCGCTGCACGCCCCACTCCTGCAGCTGCCTCACGGGAAGCATGGAGAGCAGGTTCTGAACGATGCCTCGGCACAGGGCCCGGGCCACGTGCCCCAGGGAGAGGTCAGGGGAGATTCTGGTCACTGAGGCCAGCTGGTCTGGCAGGTGCCTCTCCCCCAGCACTGTTGGGGTGATGGTCAGGTGGGTGTCTGTCTGCTGCACGGCTGCCTGGATGATGCGGGAATACACCATGGATTCTTCCACCTCCAGGCCTGCCGGAGACAGGGAAGATCTGTGTGAGCTCACGCAACCCCCTCGATGCAGGCAGAGATGGTACAGAATTCCCACAGGGCGGGAAGGGGCTCCCTTGCTGCTTCTCCTCACACTGCAGCTGGTGGTTCTGGGCTCAGGGGCTCCTACAGCTAGGCTAGCTATACTCTGCCCTTGATCCCCACCAGGCATCTCAGTGCAGACCCCAGCCAGATGTCAGGGTGAGGTCTCCTAAGCGCTGCTGTGAGCCCTAACCATAACCCAGGCTTCCTAACCAAGGCGACCAAATGCACGTACTGATTAATAACTATCATCATGGATGCTATAGCGTCATTACCAGCACAGAAATCCCAGGATCGCAGACTGGTCACCGTCTGGGCCACCCATGTAATGTACACAGGGCACCTGAACCGCAGGGAGAAGGGATGTGTTGACCATCCTACAACTCGCTTTTCAGTGTCAAGCCAGAATCCCGGTCGGACTTTTCTCCCTGACACCATGTTAGCGCTGCGTTCTTTTTTGTTGCTTTTTTCTGAGACTTGCTCTGTTGCCCAGGCTGGAGTGCAGTGGCACGTACCCTATTAGCTTACTACAACCTCTGTCGCCCAAATTCGAGTGATTTTCCTGCCTCAGTCTCCCAAGTAGCTGGGACTACACGCATGCACCACCACACCTGGCTGATTTTTGTATTTTTAGTAGAGACAAGGTTTTACCACCTTGGCCAGGCTGGTCTCAAACTCTTGACCTCAAGTGATCTACCCACCTCAGTCTCCCAAAGTACTGTGGTTACAGGAATGAACCACCAACCCTGGCCAGCTCTGCATTTTTAAAACAAACAAATTAAAAAAAAAAAAAAAAAAAGGCTGGGTGTGGTGGCTCACACCTGTAATCCCAGCATTTTGGGAGGCCAAAGCAGACGGATCACTTGAGGTCAGGCATTCCAGACCAGCCTGGACAACATGGTGAAACCCCGTCTCTACTAAAAATGCAAAAATCACAGGTGCAATCCCAGCTACTTGGGAGGCTGAGGCAGGAGAATCACCTGAACCCACGGAGCGGAGGTTGCAGTGAGCTGTGATCATGCCACTGCACTCCAGCCTGAGCAACAGAGCAAGACTCTGTCTCAAAAAATTAAAAAATAAAAATAAAGCATTCCTGAGGAGATCCCAGCCAAGGAGGCAGAATGCCCCCAGCAATCTTGACGTCCCTGGCCAGCCCGAAGGCACTGATGTCACTCAGGAACACCTTTCTGCACAAGCAGTCTCAGCTCTCCACGTGCTGCCTGGACCCCGCCTTCCATTCCGCGTTTCCCGCCATCATCTGATTTTGATGTAACCATCACATCTGATGGCTATGACTTACTAGACCTGAATAGAAACTTCATTTCTAGCTTAGGTGCTGCCAAAGGGAACGTCTCCTGGAAGAGGGAGATTACATATCTCACCTGGTCCCCAGCTTACAGTGGTTCAACTTAATTTTTCGATGTTACAATGGAGTGAAAGCCACATGCATTCAGCAGAAATCGGACTTCCAGTAGCCATAAACCACCGTATTTCTCACTTTAAGTACAGCGGCCACACGTTATACGAGATACTTGACATTTTGTTATAAAATCGGCTCTGTACTAGGTGATTTTGCCCAGTTGTAGGTTCATGTAAGTGTTCTGAGCACATTTAGGGTGGGCTAGACTGAGCGATGGTGCTCGTAGGGTAGGTGCATTCAATGCATTTTCAACTTAGGATAGCTTCCCTTGCAATCCACTTACAATGGATGTAGCAGGATACAAGTCCCTTGAGCTGTTGAGTGTTCTAACCCACGGGCTTAGAACCACAGGACATGGAGCTAGGAAAACACAGAAGGGAAGGGACTTGCCTGGGACAAATAATGACTCCGGGACACAGCAGGGAACCAAGGCCACTCTCCTGGGTTCCACCCCGCACTGTACTTCTTTAAGAAATGCCAGCTGGGCACAGTGGCTCACGCCTGTAATCCCAGCACTTTGGGAGGCCAAGGCAGGTGGATCACTTGAGGTCAGGAGTTCAAGAGCAGCCTGGCCAACATGGCGAAACCCTGTTTCTACTAAAAATACAAAAATTAGCTGGGTATTGAGGCGCACGCCTGTAGTCCCTGCTACTCGGGGGGCTGAGGCAGGAGAATCGCTTGAGCCCAGGAGATAGATGTTGCAGTGAGCTGAGATCTTGCCACTGCACTCCAGCCTGGGTGACAAGAGTGAGACTCCGTCTCAAAAAAATAAATAAATAAAAAAGGAAAGAAAGAAATGTCTACATCACACTTACTATGGGCCAGAATTATCGGGATATAAGTGCACTGTAGGTGAAGTAAGCACCATTGTAAGTCGAGAAGCATCTGTACATGCAGAGCAGAGAAAAACCTCATAAATTCTACCCCAGGAATAAAAGAAGGGAGCAGGAAGGGAAAAGTGGGAGCAGGGAGGGTGGGGGAAAGCCGGGGAGACTGTGATGAGGGTTTACAGTCAAGGCTGGGGGAAGAGTGCCTGACCCAAAGAAGAGAGGAGGTGATGGCAGCTCAGAGGATGAGAGGAATCTGGCTGCAAGCTCAGATCCCCAAGGACGGGAGAAACACGCCAGGGCCTGCCAGGGCCTGAGACCTGAATGTGGAGGCTGAAACTGCACATGAAGCTCCGAGACCTGCCGTGTAGAAAGGACAGGCAGAGAGCACAGTGCTGTGTGGGCCACACCTTACCTAGATCTGCCGTCCACTGAACCAGCATATGGACAAACATGGCCAGCACGTTGCCCCCGTTGAGGGATGCGGCCACCCCCAGGTAGGTCCCATCGAAGTATGGGAAGTAGGCCACTGGGGCCGCAGGGTCCGGAGTCTCTGCAGGCTGGAATCCCGAAGGCATGGAGGCTGCCAGCTGAACCGAGGTGCTGATGTTGAGAACTGGGGTCCGGAGAGAGGAGAGCTTAGGCCTGTCCGGTTGACTCAGAGGTCACAAGTCACAGTTTAGCAGTGAGAGAAGCTGGGGGTTTTAAAAATACGTCCAGGTGGCTGGGCATGGTGGCTCACGCCTGTAATCCCAGCACTTTGGGAGGCCGAGGTGGGTGGATCACCTGAGGTCGGGAGTTCAAGACCAGCCCAACCAACATGGAGAAAACCCGTCTCTACTAAAAATATAAAATTAGGCATGGTGGGCATGGTGGCTCATGCCTGCAATCCCAGCTACTTAAAAAATATGTCCACAGTGGGTTGAGGGGCAAGGTGTTGAAGAGATGTTGATCAAAAGATATATATATATATATATATATATGTATTTTTTTTTTTTAAACAGAGTCTCACTCTGTCACCCAGGCTGGAATGCAATAGCGTGATCTCAGCTCACTGCAACCTCCTCCTCCTGGGTTCAAATGATTCTCCTACCTCAGCCTCCCGAGCAGCTGGAATTACAGGCGCCCGCCACCACATCTGGCTAATTTGGTATTTTTAGTAGAGATGCTGTTTCACCATGTTGGCCAGGCTGGTCTCGAACTTCTGACCTCAGGTAATCCACCTGCCTCGGCCTCCCAAAGTGCTGAGATTACAGGCGTGAGCCACCGCGCCCGGCCCCAAAGTATTCTCTCAACACCTTCCCTGTCACCAGCGGGGGGAAATCTGGACCCAGCACTGAGCCTGGGGACTGTTTCAGCGGTGCCTTCTCCATTTCTCATGAGACCTAGCTAAAAAGCCGGCTCTTCTCAATCTGCTTAGGGGCCAGAGTTCAGCATCCAATTTTCACACCTACTCAGGTGTGAAAAACAAGCCCCAGAAAGCCAATAACCTTTGCTCTCTGCCACGTCAAGCTTCTTACCATGACTATCAGCCAGAAGCAGCATGCCCTCTACTGTCCCCTCAGGTGGAAGGGACAACACTTTGGTTTCTTTCACTTTCACTTACATTTTGTAGCATTTATCTGTGCTGTTTGAAAACATTCCAGTGGCCAGGCGCCATGGCTCGCGCCTGTCATCCCAGCACTTGGGGTGGATCACCTGAGGTCAGGAGTTTGAGACCAGCCTGACCAATATGGTAAAATCCTACCTCTACTAAACATACAAAAATTACCCAGGTGTGGTGGCATGCACCTGCCTACTCAGGAGGCTGAGGCAGGAGAATCACTTGAACCCAGGAGGCGGAAGTTGCAGTGAGCCGAGATCACACCACTGTACTCCAGACTGGGTGACAGAGTGACACTCCATCTCAGAAAAAAAAAAAGAAAAAATTCTAAGCAGGAAGCCGTTAGACAGAGGTGGCACTAGTACCATCAATTCCCGTGTGAATAAACCAAAGCCCAATGTAAACAGTAAAATGAAACTGGAAACTACACCAGTCAGACACCAGCAACTCACCTCTAACTAGGAATTTTCTACTCTTACCGGTCAAAATGGTTTTCTCTGCCTGGCTTCTGCAGACACTTTATGAAAATCTTCCCTCAGGCCCTTCTCAGTGGGTAGTCTAATGCTACCCTGATTCATGAGTCACTGAATGCTCAAATAAACTTCTTAACATTTAAAGGTGCTTAAGTTTTTCTTTTTCTTTTTTTTTTTTGCCCTGTCACCCAGGCTGGAGTGCAGTGGTGTGATCTCAGCTTACTGAAACTTCTGCCTTTCAGGTTCAAGCGAATCTCCTGTCTCAGCCTTTGGAGTAGCTGGGATTATAGGCACATAACACCACGCCCAGCTAATTTCTGTATTTTTAGTAGAGACCAGGTTTCACCACGTTGGCCAGGCTGGTCTCGATCTCCTGGCCTCAAGTGATCTGCCCACCTCGGTCTCCCAAAGTGCTGGGATTATAGGCGTGAGCCACCTTGCCCGGCCAAGTTTTCATTTAATCAGATTTGAAGCCACCCATCTAGCACGTGATGACCTCGGGAAGTCACAAGCGAACAGCCGCAGGCACCCCCTGAGCCGCTTTACTCCCCGCTTCCTGCTGCATGTTTGGAGGTCGTCCCCAGTAAGCCCTCTTGGACATACAAACTCCACAACTTGTGTAAACTCACCAAGTTATCTGGGCATTTTAAAATCTGGACTGGGTCTGGAAGTCATGACAGAAACTGGAATGGGTCCTGCAGGGAAGCTTCAGGTGTCTGATTGGGTCAGACAGAAACTAAATAGGGTTTAATAAAAGACCTCCAGTAGAAGAGGTTCCAGGAAGACGGAAAATAATGGGTTTATTTAAATTCAGGGAATCTGGGATGCCATCTCAGAACATTTGCTTTTCTAGATGAATGAGTGAATCTTCCCAAAAATAATTTAGAATTTTGCTGGCCACAATAAGGAAGTTTTAACCTAAACAAACCAATTCCAAACACCTCAGAAACAATGGGATATATTTTCTATTGGCATGTAAAGGTTTCTAACCTCTCTACCTTCCTCTGCATACACTGAATCTGCTGACATGTTTGCTTGTTTACCTCCTACCCAAAGCCAAAAAAATTAAAAAAAAAAAAAAAAAAAAAAAAAAAAGGAGAAGTAGGTAACCGTTTATAAAACTCCGGCTCTCGGATTAACCAGATCTGCTTTTTAAGCATTCTTATGGTCAAAATCTTGAGCTCAGAGCAATGATAAATGGTATCCCCGTTTGGCATAGAAAATGCTTTGTCTGCCCTATCTCCATGGTTTTTTCTCTCGCTTCTGTAAATACTTTATGAAAATTTCCCCTCTCTTCTCCCCTGGCAGAGTACTGGCAGTCTGGTTCACAAATCACTGGATCTTCAAATAGATTCTTTTTTTTTTTTTTTGGGACGGAGTTTCGCTCTTGTTACCCAGGCTGGAGTGCAATGGCGCGATCTCGGCTCACCGCAACCTCCGCCTCCTGGGTTCAGGCAATTCTCCTGCCTCAGCCTCCTGAGTAGCTGGGATTACAGGCACGCGCCACCATACCAGCTAATTTTTTGCGTTTTTAGTAGAGACGGGGTTTCACCGTGCTCACCAGGATGGTCTCGATCTCTTGACCTCGTGATCCACCCGCCTCGGCCTCCCAAAGTGCTGGGATTACAGGCTTGAGCCACCGCGCCCGGCCCAAATAGATTCTTTAAAATGTAAATGTACTTAAGTTTTTCTTTATCCAATGCTCAATCCTTTTTAGCTATGTATGCATACCACATTTAAAAATTCATTCATCAGTTGATAGTCATTGAGGTGTTCCGACTTTTTGGCTATCACAAATCGTGCTGCTGTGAACATCTGTATACAAATGTTTGCGTGGACATCCTATGTTTTCAGTTCCCCTGGGTGCATTTCTAGGAGCGGAATTACTGGGTCCTGTAGTAACTGCACGTTTAACGTTTGAGGAACTACCAGCTGTCTTCCAAAGAGGCTGTACATTTCTACAATCCCAGTAGCATGTCTCACATTTTTTTTCAAGTTGAAATCATTTTATATTTAAGCACTGGTTTTCCAAAATACAGTATATAAAGGCAAACTAAATTTGGCATCCTGCTGGAGGTCATTATTCTATAAAGATGAAAAGCACCCTCCTCCCTGCAGGTCAGATCCTCTGTTGAGGGAGCTCACAGGCCAGCAGGGCAAGCTCTGTCCCTGAGCACTGGCCATCTGTGCTGACCCTGTCAGTGTGACACAACTTAAATTGTTATTTTTCTTTTTGTTTTTTGCCTCCAGATATGATGCCTTAACAACTATTCAGTTTGTTCACATAAATTGTCTTCAACTACATTGCAGCTAAGATGTATATAAGATTTTACATCTATTGGCTGGGTGCAGTGGCTCATGCTTGTAATCCCAGCACTTTGGGAGGCCGAGGTGGGCGAATCGTGAGGTCAGCAGTTCAAGGCCAGCCTGGCCAACATGGTGAAACACTGTCTCTACTACAAATACAAAAATTAGCCACAGCTAGGGACATAAAGCCAAATGCCTGATTGAAATGTTAGAAGAAGAACTCTTTGTAGATGGCCTCGCTCTCCCACTCAATTCCGACCATCCTGCTGCTTTAAGGCCAAATATACCTGGTTCCTCTCCTTTGCTGTCAAACTGTGAGCACCTGATGACATGGCCACAGCCCTGGGCTCCGGACTCGCAGCACTGCCACGTGCCACATTGCCCCACATTCTCACGCTTTTACATGACTGAAAAGAAATCCAGAGAATGCTTCATGACACATGAAAATTATATGGCATTGGCTGGGCACAGTGGCTCACACCTGTAATGCCAGCACTTTGGGAGGCCGAGGTGAGTGGATCACGAGGTCAAGAGATCGAGACCATCCTGGCCAACATGGTGAAATCCCATCTCTACTAAAAATACAAAAATTAGCTGGGTGTGGTGGTGTGTACCTACAGTCCCAGCTACTCAGGAGGCTGAGGCAGGAGAATCGCTTGAGCTGGGAGGCAGAGGTTGCAGTGAGCCAAGATCATGCCACTGCGCTCCACTCTGGTGACACAGTGAGACTCCATTTCAAAAAAAAAAAAATTATATTGCATTCACATGTCAGTGTCTATGAACAATGCTTTATGGGAAAAGAGCTACCCCTGTTCATTTACATGTCGTCTTTGGCTGTTTTTGAACTCCAACTGCAGAGCTGAGCATGATCTACAACAGAGTCTGCATGATCTACAAGGCACGGTGGCTCACACCTGTAATCCCAGCATTTTGGGAGGCCAAGGTGGGTGGATCACAAGGTCAGGAGTTCAAGACCAGCCCGGCCAATACGGTGAAACCGTCTCTACTAAAAATATAAAAATTAGCCGGGTGTGGTGGCGTGCACCTATAATCCCAGCTACTCGGGAGGCTGAGGCAGGAGAATCGCTTGAACCTGGGAGGTGGAGGCTGCAGTGGGCCGAGATCATGCCACTGCACTCCAGCCTGGGCGACAGAGACTCCATCTCAAAAAGAAAAAAAAAATATTTTCTGCCCTTTAAAGAGCCAACCCCTGCCCTAAACACTGCTGCCTCTACCTCACCATGATTCCCTTACCACGAATACAGAAAATATTCTGCACTTTTAATCAGATCTGACAAACGCACAGTAACCAAAACCTCATCGGCTCATCTGTTTTCTCAGGCACAGATTCACAGAGAAAGCAGACAGCTAGAAAGAGACGTTTTCCTCCCCCGGCCCTGGGGGCATCAGCACAGATGGCCAGTGCTCAGGGACAGAGCTTGCCCTGCTGGCCTGTGAGCTCCCTCAACAGAGGATCTGACCTGCAAAGAGGAGGGTGCTTTTCATCTTTATAGAATAATGACCTCCAGCAGGATGCCAATGCTGCTAAGCTCAAGTGCCCTGCAGACTCACACAGAGCTGCTGATTAGGAGGCGGCCAGGTAAGTCTGAGGACAGAACAAAAGAGCAACTTACCTGCGTCTGTCCCCAGGGTCATGCAGGAATAGACAGAGGCCTGTAAATCACCCAAGGCCACGCCCACCTGCGTCCCCTTTGGGATTTCAAACCACACGTGGGAAGTTCTGCCTGCCACACTGCCAGGCTCCGCGATGTCTGGGAGCAGGTGGACAGGAAAGCCCGAGCTCCTCAGTCTGTGAAACAAAAGTGGACACACACATCCACCCACACTTAGGTTTCTGGAGTTTAGGGCTTCCTTCCTCTTCCTTCCCTCCCTCTATTCCCTCCTTTCCTCCCTTCCTTCCTTCCCTCCCTTCCCTTTTCTTCCCTCCCTCCCTTCCCTTTTCTTCCCTCCCTCCCTTCCTTCCTTCCCTCTCATCCCTTCCTTTCTTCCCTCACTTCCTTCCTCCCTCCCTTCTTTCCTTCTTCCCTCCCTTCCTTCCTCCCTCCCTTCCCTTCCTTCTTCCCTCCCTTCCTTCCCTTCTTTCCTTTCCTTCCTTCCCTCCCTTCCTTCCTTCTCTCCCTCTTCTTCCTTCCTTCCCTTGCTTCCCTTCCTTCCTTTATTTTCTTTCCTTCTTTCTTTCTTTTTTATTTTTTTGAGAGAGTCTTGCTCTGTTGCCAGGCTGCAGTGCAGTGGTGCAATCTCAGTTCACTGCAACCTCCGCCTCCCAGGTTCAAGCGATTCTCCTGCTGCAGCCTCACTAGTAGCTGGGATTACAGGTACACACCACCACACCCAGATAAATTTTTTTTTTTTTTGAGACAAAGTTTCGTTCTTGTTGCCCAGGCTGAAGTGCAATGGTGCGATCTCAGCTCACTGCAACCTCTGCCTCCCAAGTAGCTGGGATTACAGGCACCCACCATCACGCCCAGTTAATTTTTGTATTTTTAGTACAGATGAGGGTTCACCATGTTGGCCAGGCTGGTTTCGAACTCTTGACCTCAGGTAATCCACCTGCTTTGGCCTCCCAAAGTGCTGGAATTACAGGTGTGAGCCACCACGCCCAGCTCCTTCTTTTTTTGAGACGGGGTCTCCCTGCTACCCAGGCTGGAGTGGACTGGTATGATCACTGCTCACTGCAGCCTCCGCCTCCCAGGCTCCAGCGATTCTCTCGCCTCAGCCTCCCAAGCAGCTGTGCTCACAGGCAAACGCCACCACACCCAGCTGCGTTCTTTTTCGTTGTTGTCTGTTTCCAGGAAATTCCACAAGGGAAAGTGCTTGTAGAAGGATGCACGTGGGCAAAGGAGGATAGAATCCAGCACCGTCACCGGCAGCTTCTCTCGCTTTTTTAAAACCATGAGCGTAGGCTTTGTAAATAGAGTACACCAGCTTTCACAAGCTTAGGATTCACCTCCCAGGAAAGAAAACAAACGCCGTACACAGCGATGGAGTCCAGCCTCCTGTGTTCGAGGGGGAACTCAAAACGTCTGCAAAGGAGGCAGCCAGAGGCTCAGCGCAGTTGGGTGGTTAGCGCAGTCCAAGCCAAAGCCGGCCCCAGCAGGCTCCTGAGTATCAGATGCCTTCATCACTCGGGTTAGTAAACAGGGGGCTGTGGATTTCATAAAACGTGCTGGGAGGTCCTTTACCTGAACTAACAGGGCTTTCTGTTTTATTTCAGAGCTCCTGTTTGGGCCTGTGGGCTTACAGGGCACTGGACTTCTGTACCTGAAAAGGCAAATGATGCTTTAAAATGAACTTAACAGGCATCCCTCAAGCCTACTGTATCTAGTTCTTTTTTCTTTTTTTTGAGATGGAGTCTTACTCTGTTTCCCAGGCTGAAGTGCAGTGGTGCGATCTTGGTTCACTGTAACCTCTGTCTCCCAAACCTCTGCCTCCCAGGTTCAAGCAATTCTCCTGCCTAGTGGTGTGCACCACCATGCCCGGCTAATTTTTGTATTTTCAGTAGAGGTGGGGTTTCACCATGTTGCCCAGGCTGGTCTCGAACTGCTGACCTCAGGTGATCCACCCACCTCAGTCTCCCAAAGTGTTGGGATGACAGACGTGAGCCACTGTGCCCGGACCTCTAATTTTAAATATTAAAGAGTGAAAGCTGTACTCTGAAATCTACAGACTGGGCCCAGGGTCACAGAGAAGGGAGAGCCCCCCAGAGCCTGGGCAGCTGTGGAGGAGCAGGACAGCATGGCTGGAGCCCCTGCCCCTGGCTCAGGGCTGCGCGTACACTGGCCCACCCGTGCCCTGTGAATGGAACAGGCTAGGGCGCTGGGCCGTGGTCCTGGCCTCTAGAAAGCCCTCACCAAGCCCAGATGGGAGAGCTCCCGCTGAAGCACCGGCTCTGGGGTTGCCCTTCAGGCTGGAGCAGGATGAGCCGCCTACAAGATACTCACATCTCCACGTTCCAGCTTTGGCTCTGGGTGTTGAAATAGCCCCAGCTGGCCGCGTTCTGGTCAGACATCAGGGGTCTTGGCAAGCCACACAGCATGGCAACCACATAGTCATGGATGGTCCCGGCTGCGTCATAGGGCTTCAGGAACTCTGGGCTGTTTTTCACACCAGAAACAACACAGCAGGGTGTCATATGAACTCGGAAGCATGTGCTGCGCCTCGCTGCAGGCAGCGGGGACTGGATGTGGCATGGCAGGGGCAGCCGCAACCCCACATGCTACGGCTCAATTACAGCTGGGTCCCTTGGACTGGGACCTCCCGGCTGCTCCAACCAAAGCCAACCCGAGTCAGTCCCAGGGGAAGGGCCTCAGAGGAGGAAGGGGCAAGCCTGGGAAAGCAGACACCAGCCTCCTCCGCAGCCCCACAGGCCTGAGCACACTGCGAACTCACCCTGTGACCCTTGGCAAGTCACTTGCCCTCCCTGTCCCCTCCTTTCCCCATCTGGGTGGGAACTGGATAACCAACAGAGAACGCTCTGCAAAAGGACGTGGCTCTGAACCCAGTCTTGGTCCAGGCCATGGTCCAGCTCGCCATCGAGCCAGGCCACACACACCACGGTGCAGCCCAGCCAGCGGGGTGATGCCCACACAGCCCCATCCCATTCTCATTCTCCTGAAAACCCAGCGCCAGAGTCAAAGTTCAGTTGTCCGTACCAATTCTTCAAAAGCCAGAAGATGGTTGCACAGCCAAAGCCCGTGGCCACACTGAGATGAGACTTGGGCTGGGGCAGAGAGGCCAGGAACTCGCTGCTACAGCGGCCATCCTGCCAGGTGACCAGGTGGCTAACAGCTCGGGGCACCAACACAGGGCTGATCCCTCCCTCGGTCCATTCACAACCTGGAACAAAAGAGATGACCAAAAGTGGAAAAAAGGCGCCGCACGGCCTGGATGCTACTCTGCTGGTGAGTTACAAAACACGTGCTAATCGTCCTAGGATACACCTGGTGCACCTGTGGGTCCCGACAGCACCGGGTTTAGTACTTGGCTCAACCACATAATGATTGTGGGACCCTGGGCACGTCACATGTTCCCTCCGTTTGTCCCACTTGTTTGTTTTTCTTTTTTTGAAGTTAAGATCATATTTCACCATATCCCATAAGAGAAGACATTTGGCTGGGCGTGGTGGCTCACACCTGTAATCCCAGCTACCCCAGAGGCCAAGGCAGAAGAATCGCTTGATCTTGGGAGGCGGAGGGTGCAATGAGCCAAGATCGTGCCACTGCACCACTCCAGCCTGGGTCACAAGAGCAAAAAAAAAAAAAAAAAAAAAAAAAAAAAAAAAGAAAGTTAAGTACCTTTAAACTCCGTCGAAAAAAAAGAGAGAGGACATTTGGCCCAATCTCAAGTCCCTTGGTCTCTGTCTTTCCAACCCTCAACATGACATTATTTAGACTTCCTTCTACTTGATTACCAGTAAATTTTCTCATTTCTTTAGGTCTTAGCTGATTGATATTTATTTTTTAGACAGAGTCTTGCTGTGTTGCCCGGCACGATTCCGTCTCACTGCAACCTCCACCTCCCAGGTTCAAGCGATCCAGTGCCTCAGCCTCCCGAGTAGCTGAGACTACAGGCCCAAGCCACCACGCCTGGCTAACCTTTTGGATTTTTAGTAGAGAGGGAGTTTCACCATGCTGCCCAGGCTGGTCTTAAACTGCTGAGCTCAGGCAGTCCACCTGCCTCAGCCTCTCAAAGAGCTAGGATTACAGGCATCAGCCACTGTGCCTGGCCTGATTGATTTTTAGACATCAAAATTGACTTTTAAAAAATCTGACCATCTCTACTTCATTTGTGTCTTGTGACATCCTCTGGATTTTTCTGTGCTCTCATCCAGCTATTTTGCCCAAGGCTGATTTCAGTGTCGGTCTTTCTGGGCAGTGTCTGAAGGTTCAGGTGCTTCTAAATATTTTTCATGTTCCATCTTTAAATGCCAGTTTGATCAACTATAACAGGCTGGTTCTAAGTTCCTTCCCTTCAATGCTTAAAAGCACTAATTTGGGGCTGGGTGTGGTGACTCATGTCTGTAATCCCAGCACTTTGAGAGGCCAAGGTGGGTAGATCTTGAGGTCAGGAATTCAAGACCAGCCTGACCAACGTAGTGAAACCCTGTCTCTACTAAAAAAAAAAAAAAAAAAAAATACAAAAATTAGCCGGGCATTGCTGGTAGGTGCCTGTAATCCCAGCTACTCAGGAGGCTGAGGCAGGAGAATCGCTTGAACCCAGGTAGGTAGAAGTTGCAGTGAGCCGAGATCATGCCACTGTGCTCCAGCCTGGGTGACAAAGCAAGACTCCATCTCCGCCCGCCCCACCAAAAAAAGCACTATTTGTGGTCAATTGTCACAAATTCCACACTATTCCTCCCATTGAGAGGTGGCATCTGAATCCTCTTTCCCTGAACACAGATTCACTTTGGTGACATGCTTGACCAAGAGAATGTGGAGGCAGTGACGTCTTGGGACTCCCAAGGCTAGTCACGGGAAGTATTGCAGCTCCCACCCAAGTCTCTTACACAACTCTCTGGGGTAATCAGCCTCCAAGTAAGAAGCACACCTACCCACTGGGCGCAGTGGCTCACGCCTGTAATCGCAACACTTTGGGAGGCCGAGGCGGGCAGATCACAAGGTCAGGAGTTCGAGACCAGCCTGGTCAACATGGTGAAACCCCATCTCTACTAAAAATACAAAAATTAAAGAAAAAAAAAGAATACAAAAATTAGCCAGCGTGGTGGTATACACCTGTAGTACCAGCTACTCAGGAGGCTGAGGCAGGAGAATCACTTGAACCCAGGAGACAGAGGTTGCAGTGAGCCGAGATCATGCCATTGCACTCCAGCCTGGGTGACAGAGTGAGACTCTGACTAATGAAAAAAAAAAAAAGGAATCGGAACTACCCAGAAGCCGGGAAACGAGCAGTTGGCAGACCGTTTCCAGATGAGCCCAGCCTCCAGCCTTCCCCACCAAGGTACCAGGCATTGAGGAAAGCCACCGTGAGCCCCTGACCAGTCTGGCTGCCAGAGGAACACTAACAAGCCACCTCCATCCACCACCTCCATGCAGAAGCAGCCGTGGGCTGAGCCCTACCCAATCCCTGACCCAAAAAATCATGAGATACGATCAGTGCTTTCTGCTTTCAGTCACTAAGTTGGAGGTAGTTTGTTATGCCACAGTTGGTCATCAAAATACTACTCCAGGCCGGGCGCCATGGCTCACGCCTATAATCCCAGCACTTTGGGAGGCCAAAGCGAGCAGATCACCTGAGGTCAGGAGTTCGAGACCAGCCTGGCCAACATGGTAAAACCCCATCTTTACTAAAAATACAAACATTAGACAGGCATGATGGTACATGCCTGTAATCCCAGCTACTCAGGAGGGTGAGGTGGGAGAATCGCTTGAACCCGGGAGGCAGAGGTTGCAGTGAGCTGAGACCACACCACTGCATTTCAGCCTAGGCAACAGAGTGAGACTCCGTCTCAAAAAAAAAAAAAAAAAAAAAAAAAGGCATTGTCTTTTCACATGGAGTGCTGCTGTTGGAAAAAAAAAATCTGGCCGGGCGTGGTGGCTCACGCCTGTAATCCCAGCACTTTGGGAGGCCGAGGCCGGTGGATCACGAGGTCAAGAGATCGAGACCAACGTGGTGAAACCCCGTCTCTACTAAAAATACAAAAAATTAGCTGGGCATGGTGGCGCGTGCCTGTAATCCCAGCTACTCAGGAGGCTGAGGCAGGAGAATTGCCTGAACCCAGGAGGCGGAGGTTGCGGTGAGCCAAGATGGTGCCATTGCACTCCAGCCTGGGTAACAAGAGCGAAACTCCGTCTCAAAAAAAAAAAAAAGAAAAAAGAAATCTAACATCAGTCTGCTCCTTCTTTCATATGGGATCTGATCTTTCACTCTGCATGCTTTTCTGTCTTTGAAATCCTTAAATGTTCACTAGAATATAGGTAGCTGTGGGGTTTTCCTTATCTCCTCTTTGGCATTCTATAGGTCTTTTCAGGCTGGGGCATTCTATCTTACTTTGTCAATTACAGGAAATTTTTCTCCATTATTTCTTCAAAGATTTCCTCCTCTCCATTTTTATTTGTCCTTTTCTGGTCTCCTATTATTTAGATGCATCCTCAATATCTCTTAGCTCATAGGGCACAGTGGCTCACAGCTGTAATCCCAGCACTTTGGGAGGCCAAGGTGGGTGGATCACCTGAGGCCAGGAGTTCGAGATCAGCCTGGCCAACATGGTGAAACCCCGTCTCTACTAAAAACACAAAAATTAGCTGGGCCTAGTGGCGGGTGCCTGTGATCCTAGCTACTCAGGAGGCTGAGGCAGGAGAATCACTTGAACCCAGGAGGCAGAGGTTGCAGTGAGCCAAGATGGCGCCACTGCACTCCAGCCTGGGTGACAGAGTGAGACTCCATCTCAAAAAAAAATCTCATAGCTCTTCTTTTGTATTTTCTCCTTCTTTGTCCCTTCCTTTTTCCTTCTGAGAGATTTCCTCAATCTGATCTTTCATTCTCTAGTTTGTTCTCAAGTTTTATCCATTCTGCTATCAAACCATCATCTTGTATTATTTCAGTTATATATATATATATATATATATTTTTTTTTTTTTTTTAGGGGGGTTTTCCCACTTTTTCCCGAGGCTGGAGTGCAATGGCACGATCTCGGCTCACCGCAACCTCCGCCTCCTGGGTTCAGGCAATTCTCCTGCCTCAGCCTCCTGAGTAGCTGGGATTACAGGCACGCACCACCATGCCCAGCTAATTTTTTGTATTTTTAGTAGAGACGGGGTTTCACCATGTTGACCAGGATGGTCTCGATCTCTTGACCTCGTGATCCACCCGCCTCGGCCTCCCAAAGTGCTGGGATTACAGGCTTGAGCCACCGCGCCCGGCCCAGTTATATTTTCATATCTAATATTTGTTTTCTTTTGTTCTGTCCTTGCTAATATCTTCCTTTAATATCATTTAGTGTATCTAGAAAGTTTTAAATTTTTAGTGTGTCCATTCTTTTTGGGTTTTGTTTTTTTTGGACACATAGTCTCCCTCTGGCACCCAGGCTAGAATACAGTGGCATGATATCAGCTCACTGCAATATCTGCCTCCCGGGTTCAAGCAATTCTCATGCCTCAGCCTCCTGAGTAGCTGGGATTACAGGCGCTCGCCACCATGCCTGGCTTATTTTATATATATATATTTTTTATTTATTTATTAATATTATTGGTATTTTTAGTAGGGACGGGGTTTCATCATGTTGGCCAGACTGGTCATGTGACCCACCCGCCTCAGACTCCCAAAGTGCTGGGATTACGGGCATGAGCCACCGCACCCGGCCTAGTGTATCTATTCTAACAGTTCAGCTTCTAACAGAATCTCCAGCAAAGAATCCAGCACAATTATTTTCCTTGTGCTCTTCAATTGCCCTGTTATCCAGGCCTGTGAACTCATTCTTCCTGGGAACACTGGCTATCCAGGATTATTGGTAATATAAATGGCCAGGCCTCAGTTCCTATCGACCTCTGTGGCTGGGGAGGACAGACAGGACCACAGGTAAAGCCACAGTTCATCCACCCCCACAGGTTTCTCCTCTGCCCCCCAAGAACAAACAATGTGAAGAGGACCCTTAAGTCACAGGTCATCAGTCCTAGAATTTGAAGGGGACACCTGCTTTTCTCCACTGCCTTGATTACTGAAGATAGCTGAGCTCCTGTGGGCCGGCGGGGGGGAGCGGGTGGCGGGAGGGGGAACAGGCACTGCAGGCGATACAGCCATGGCGAGCCGGGAGACCAGCGGTTCCCTCCCAGGTTACCCTCCTGCAGGCCAGGCTGGCTCTCCTCTTGCCCCACACCTAACCCATCAACCCACACATACCAGCTCGAAAAAGCCCCATCACCCCAGGATTTCTCACGGTGCTCTCCCCTTTCTTGGTGTTTTTCTGTTATAATTTCCCTAAAACTGATCCTGGGGGCAAGAGCTGGAAGTCACGCTAATTCAGCATCTTGGTGGCAATTGTGGCAAGTGCATCCAGAGATAGGACACACTTACAACTCTATTCCCCTGATCATGGCGGCTCTGCGTGTGTGTGTGTGTGCGCGCGTGTGTTGTTGTTGTTTGTTTTTTGAGACAGAGTTTTGCTCTTGTCGCCCAGGCTGGAGTGCAATGGTAGCATCCCAACTCACTGCAAACTCCGCCTCCTGGGTTCAAGCGATTCTCCTGCCTCAGCCTCCTGAGCAGCTGGGATTACAGGCATGTGCCACCACACCTGGCCAATTTTGTATTTTTAGTAGAGATGGAGTTTCTCCATGTTGGTCAGGCTGGTCTCAAACTCCCAACCTCAGGCGATCCACCGCCTCAGCCTCCCAAAGTGCTGGGATGACAGGCATGAGCCACCATGCCCGGCCTACCTGCCTCTGTGTGTTCATGTCATTCTCGAGCTAACAGCAGGTGGAAGAGTTAGAGTTAGTTAGGGTTAAGGGTGTGTGTTGTGTGTTGTATTAAATGAGTTAACACACACAAAGCATCTAGAATAGTACGTGGCACACAGTGAGTGCTCAATAAACGTTAGTGATGATGATGATGATGATAAGCCCACAGCTTCTAAACTCTGTGCATGGTCTCAATGCTTTTCCGGCAGCCATTGAGGAAGATCATCTATCCCCTTACATATATTTTGTTCTCTCTTCTTCTCAAATAAGGAATGTTTGCTACACCATGCAACGGAAACATAACCACTGCTGCAAAATAGCAAAACAATGTTGCAATCAATCACCAGTCCAGAGGAGTCAGCAGCAACTGAGAACACCCCAGATCATGTGGGAGGAGATGAACATCTGGCTTCTGCAGAATGGTGCCTGCCAGGAAGCAAAGCAGGGCATGCACCCTAGGAAGCCGCTTCATGGCTGTGTCTGATCTCAGATCCCAGATCTAGGAGCCAAAGCCATTATATTTTCCTATAAATTTCCTCACTGACAACGAAAGAAGCTGGGCCTGACAGTGCTCGCCTGCAGTCCCAGCTACTTAGGAGGCTGAGGTGGGAGGATCAACCGAGCCCAGGAGTTCCAGTCCAGCCTAGGCAACATAGCAAGAGCCTGCCTCTAAAAAACAAAAATGGGGGGCCAGGTACGGTGACTCAGTAGTCCCAACACTTTGGGAGTCTGAGGGGGCAGTTTGAGACCAGCCTGGCCAACATGGTGAAACCCCATCTCTACTAAAAATATCAAAAAAATTTAGCTAGACATGGTGGCGGGCACCTGTGATCCCAGCTACTTGGGAGGTTTAGGCAGGAGAATCGCTTGAATCAGGGAGGCAAAGGTTGCAGTGGGCCCAGATTGCGCCATCGCACTCCAGCCTGGGCGACAAGAGCGAGACTCTGTCTCAAAATACAAAACAAAAAAAAAGAAGCAGTTTTCCACTCCCTTCATCAACTCTTGACATGCCTGAGCATTTTGATTTCTTGCATGCAGCTGGTGGAAATTACGCCTCGCGGTTTCCATCACACGGCTCTTGTCACTAACGACGCTGAGCATCTTCCCAGATGCTGTCAGCCATTTGTATCCCCTCTTCTAGGAAGGATGCTTGTGCCCTTCGCCCACTTGTCCACAGGGCTGTTTGTGCTCTCTTAGTTGCTTGTTCTTCACCCGCACTGACCTGTCCTTTGCCCGCTATTCACTACCAGATACTTTTTCCCTGTCTGCTGCTCGCCTTGCAGCTTTCTTTTATGATCCTGGTTTCTCTGCTGCTTTTTCTGAGTCTGAAAATGGAGTTTGGAAACCAGCGTGACCACAGGCCTTTCAGAGGACACTCCTTGATCTCTCTCCCCGCCGCCAGCACGCTCCCGGTGCCCCCTCTGAAGCACTTAGCTCTCTGCTCACGTTACTCCTGCCCGTCTGTGCTGACCGTGTTTTGGAAGGTACAGGCTTCATTCCTTCATTTCTATCTCTCCCCTGGGGCCTCGCAAAGGGCTTTATATGTTGTAGGTACAGAAACCAAACTGAATTAAGGCTGCCATTAAAATCAGCAAGACTGGATTGCAAATGCGATTTCACTTGACTCCACTAAACAGGTATCGCCCTCACCAAGCCGCGGCTTTCCTCCTTCCCAGAAACAGAAAACAAACCCAGAAGGCATGTGGGCTGGCTCAATAAAATATTCAGCAGCTGTTTCCAACGATGCGGCTGATGGTTTGTGTGGCTGTCAGGGCGCCCAGGAGACGGGCAGAAAGGAAGGCACGTGACCGGGCCGCAAGCATTAGCTCTCTGCTGTCCTCTTTGGGAAGGGTTTTAGTATTAAAAGGACATTTATTCTCGTTAACGCAAAATTAAGGAGTTTTAAAAGCTTTTACAACCTAGACTCCCTCTGAGAGGTTAGCACTGACACCCTAATTGTCTTCTGCTCCCCATACTGCTTGGAGCCAAGCAGCTCCCATGGCCCCGGAAGGCCCGACAACAGGCGGAGAGGAGGGAGGAAGGAAAGGGAGGGCGGAGGAAGGGGAGGGGAGAGAGCCTGCCTCTGGTTCTACGATTACCCAGCCGCATCCTGGGAACAATTAAAGGGTACATCACTAGATGCCAGGCCCACTGACAGGGAAGTCACCACACACTTCAGGGCACTCTAAATTGCTGACTCTCCAGGTAGAAGGGGTTGAATCCAGTGTTCATAACTACATCTCCCACAAAGTAGCCATCCATCTTCTGCTTAAAATGTTGATCTATAGTAAAATGTTGATTTCGTTGAAGCTGAGGGATGGGTGTATGTTGGTTCATAGCACTATTCTCCCTATTTCTGTATGTCTAAATTAAATCTTTTATAATTTCTTTCTTTTTTTTTTTTTTTTTTTTTGATGGGGAGTTTTTCTCTGTCACCCAGGCTGGAGTGTAGTGGCACCATCTCAACTCACTGCAACCTCCGCCTCCCAGGTTCAAGCGATTCTCCTACCTTAGCCTCCCGAATAGCTGGGATTACAGGCACATACCACCCCACCCAGCTAATTTTTGTACTTTTAGTAGACATGGGGTTTCACCATGTTGGCCAGGATGGTCTTGAACTCCTGACCTCAGGTGATGCACCCACCTTGGCCTCCCAAAGTGCTGGGATTACAGGCGCGAGCCCCTGCGCCTGGCCAATATAATTTCTTTTAAAGTTTGATTTGCTTTTTTCTGACTCAGGGTCTTGCTCTGTAGCCCAGGCTGCAATGAGGTGGAGCAATCAAACTCACTGCAGCCTCAACCTCCAGGGCTCCAGTGATCCTCCCACGTCAGCCTCCCACATAGCTGGGACTACAAACATGTGGGGCACGCCCGACTTATTTTTAGATCTTTTGTAGAGACAGGGTCTCACTATGTTGCCCAGGCTAGTCTTGAACTCCTGGCCTCAAGCAATCCTCCTCCTGCCTTGGCCTCCCAAAGTGTTGGGATTTACAGGCGTGAGCCACCATACCCAGCCTTAAAAAGTTATTTTAGGCCGGGCGCGGTGGCTCAAGCCTATAATCCCAGCACTTTGGGAGGCCGAGGCGGGTGGATCACGAGGTCAGGAGATCAAGACCATCCTGGTCAACACGGTGAAACCCCGTCTCTACTAAAAATACAAAAAATTAGCTGGGCATGGTGGCGCGTGCCTGTAATCCCAGCTACTCAAGAGGCTGAGGCAGGAGAATTGCCTGAACCCAGGAGGCGGAGGTTGCGGTGAGCCGAGATCGCGCCATTGCACTCCAGCCTGGGTAACATGAGTGAAACTCCGTCTCAAAAAAAAAAAAAAAAGTTATTTTAGTGCCTGCTGTAACAGGGAGCTCCCAGCTTCCTACAGGAGTGTCATCTTTCACCGGACGCTCTGCTGGGAAGTCTCTCACTGAGCCACTGCGTCTCCAGCAGCTCTGGTTCTCCACCAACAACCGCCTCCCAGGCCTTCAAAAGCTCCTCGGACAGACTTGAATTTGAAAGCAGGGTTAACTTGCTGAAATGTGACCCTAAGCATATTATTCTAACCTCTCTGAATGTCAACCTCTCTTCTGTACAATGGTGGCAACAGTGTGACCTGTGTCATCAAGTTGTTGGGAATATCTGATGAGATCGTGAGCTGATGTCCTTAGCCAGGACCAGGCATGTGAAGTGCTCGCTGTTGTTTTACTGGCTTAGTTCTCCTCCTCAAGGCCAAACAGAACACGTTACCCAACCTCTATACTGTGGCCGACTTCATAAGATGACCAACTAGAAACGCTTAGCAACTGAGCCCATGAAAAGGATACGCTGGGCGTCACAGTGGCTCACGCCTGTAACCCCAGGACTTAGGGAAGCTGGGGTGGGTGGATAATTTGAGGTCAGGAGTTCCAGACCAGTCTAGTGACCAACATGGTGAAACCCTGTCTCCACTAAAAATACAAAAATTAACCGGACATGGTGGTGGGCACCTGTAATCCCAGGTACTCTGGAGGCTGAGGCAGGAGAGTCGCCTGAACTCGTGAAGTGGAGGTTTCGGTAAGCTGAGATCGCACCACTGCACACCAGCTCGGGCAACAACAGCGAAACTCCATCTCAAAAAAAAAAAAAAAGATATGCCCTGGAATTTTCAAAATCACAAATATATAAGTGACAACAAATGTGCCCCAATTCAAAAGAGTGCCCTCTGTGTCTGAGCATCTCCTGCAGCTACATCTAATCTCTTGGTTGTCTGCGCTAATGTTCTGAGACACAGATAAAGAGAAAACGATGGAAAAGGCACTCGGCTGAATCCTGCAGAGAATCTGAGAGATGCTCTGCCCTCTCTGCCTGATCGTGGATGACAATGCTGATGATGTGAGAGTGGGCAGTTCCCCTGTTCACCTCACATTTGTACAACAGTCTCCGATGCAGGAGGCAGCCCAGGTTCATCCATTCCCAGAGACAGGGCCCTGTTCCCACGGCAGGATAACCCGACCCTTCACGGAAAGCCCCGCGCCGCCCTGCTCCGGTGCTGGGAATGACTGCCACCAGCCTGAGTGCACCCAGAGCCCAGCATACCTTGGCCTGTTTTCCAAAACACGACTCCATGCATCTGGCCTGACACCCCGATGCCCACAACTCTCCGCAGCAGCTGCCGGGGAAGGGCAGCAAGGCACTCGTTTAAGGCTTGGAGGATTCTACTCACATCCTGTTCCCGTCCCTGGAAGCAGAAGAGAACACGCTGGGCAGGGGCAGACACATGGGCAGCGAGAGGGGCGCAGCCTCCAAGGATGTCCTGGAGCAGGAATGTTGGGGGCAGCACCCACGCCCTGACACTTGACAGCCGAGGTGCTGCTGCAGGGGAGTTACAGCAAACTGCCTGGGTCTGCCCTCCACTGGGGTAGGACTGAGCAGAGAACAGCATTCTCTGTGCTATAAATAGGAGAAATAGGGCCAAGTGAGGTGGCTCACACCTGTAATCCCAGCACTTTGGGAAGCTGAGGCGGGCGGATCACCTGAGGTCGGGAGTTCAAGACCAGCCCGGCCAACGTGAAGAAACCTCGTCTCTACTAAAAATACAAAAAAGTAGCCGGATGCGGTGGCGCACACCTGTAATCCTAACTACTCAGGATGCTGAGGCAGGAGAATCACTTGAACCCGGGAGGTGGTGGTTGCAGTGAGCCGAAACCGAGCCACTGCACTCCAGTCCAGGCGACAGAGCGAAACTCCAACTCAAAAATACAACTTTTTTTTTTTTTTTTTTTTTGAGACGGAGCTTCGCTCTTGTTACCCAGGCTGGAGTGCAATGGCGCGATCTTGGCTTACCGCAACCTCCGCCTCCTGGGTTCAGGCAATTCTCCTGCCTCAGCCTCCTGAGTAGCTGGGATTACAGGCACACACCACCATGCCCAGCTTATTTTTTGTATTTTTAGTAGAGACGGGGTTTCACCATGTTGACCAGGATGGTCTCGATCTCTTGACCTCGTGATCCACCCACCTCAGCCTCCCAAAGTGCTGGGATTACAGGCTTGAGCCACCGCGCCCGGCCCAAAAATACATCTTTTTGTTCATTTATTTATTTTACATATAATTATCATTTTATATCCTTATTTTATATATAATTATCATTTTACATCATTTATTTGTTTTATATATATACATAATATTTTATATATATAAAAAATAGAAGAAATAGAGGCCGGGCGCGGTGGCTCAAGCCTGTAATCCCAGCACTTTGGGAGGCCGAGGCGGGTGGATCACGAGGTCAAGAGATCGAGACCATCCTGGTCAACATGGTGAAACCCTGTCTCTACTAAAAATACAAAACATTAGCTGGGCATGGTGGCGCGTGCCTGTAGTCCCAGCTACTCAGGAGGCTGAGGCAGGAGAATTGCCTGAACCCAGGAGGCGGAGGTTGCGGTGAGCCGAGATCGCGCCATTGCACTCCAACCTGGGTAACATGAGTGAAATTCCGTCTCAAAAAAAAAAAAAAAATAGAAGAAATAAAGGAAGGGTCTTTCACCAGGCACAGGGAGCGGTCAGACCAGGGAATGTGGCAGGAAGGAACCTGGCAGGAGGGTGGGGACAACAGAGGCCTACAGGACTCTAAGCAGAACCCTTGTGACTTCCCCCATCTGGCCAGGCCCTGGACCGTGAAACCAAAACCCACAGAGGGAAGCAGGTTAAGGGCAAAGCCGCAGGAACATGTGCAGGTGGCGTCCAAGGACACGGGCTATGGAAAGGGGTGGTAGGAGATAGGGCTGAAGTGCAGGGGAGGCTGGGGCCTAATGATGGGGGCCCCTGGGCAAACGGCTCTTCCAAAAGTAACGAGGCACCCCTGGGTCTTTCTGATGGCAGAGATCATCATCAGAGCTGCTTTTCAGAGGACCGACTGGGCAATGGTATAAGCTACATTACACTGATAGAGGGGCCAGGCGTGGTGGCTCACACCTGTAATCCAAGCACTTTGGAGGCCAAGGCGGGCGGATCACCTGAGGTTGGGAGTTCAAGACCAGCCTGACCAACACGGTAAAACCCCGTCTTTAAAAAAATAAAATAAAATAAAATAGACTGATAGAGGAGACCATTTCCCAGGGATGGGAAAGAGATTGAAGACAGTCAGGACCATCTCTTCCTGATTAGCGTTTTCTTCTGACTTCTCCACTCCTTGAAAACTCTCTAGGCAGAATAACCTTGAACAACCATGTATGAAAGATAAGCAGAATTTAAACAGATACAATAAGAGATAAGCAGAATTTAGTCAAGTATCATATTCATATCTCTAAGAGTTAAGTGGTCCTAAGAGACAGAATATGAAAAGAATGCAGGGTCAGGCAGGTGCAGTGGCTCATGCCTATAATCCCAGCACTTAGGGAGGTCAAGGCAGGAAGATCACTTGAGGCCAGGAGTTCAAGACCAGCCTGAACAAAATAGCGTGACGTCATCCCTACAAAAAATTTTAAAAATTAGTCAGATGTGGTGGCACATGTGCCTATCGTCCCAGCTACACAGGAGGCTGAGGCAGAAGGATAGCCTAAGCCCAGGAGGTCAAGGTTGCAGGGAGCCCTTTTTGTGCCACTACACTCCAGCCTAGGCAGCAGAGCGAGACCCTGTCTCAAAAAAAAAGAAGAAAGAATGCAGGATTTGGACAAGTTCAAAGGTCTTCAGGGTCAGACTGGCATGGAGGAGGGTGTGTCTTAAAGAAATACCAAATGCACTCAAGCAGTCTGTCCAAATGAGTGGGAGTTACAGACACAACTTCAAAAGCAGA
Organism: Sapajus apella; assembly: GCF_009761245.1. Lineage (NCBI taxonomy): Eukaryota > Metazoa > Chordata > Mammalia > Primates > Cebidae > Sapajus > Sapajus apella. The sequence continues at coordinate 461,999 of NW_022437142.1, read as the reverse complement.
CAGTGATGTCACAAACAAACCTAAGAAACTCTGAGAGTACCTCTTCCTTTAAATGATGAAGGCCTCTCTGAGACCATAAATAGGACCCAAGGTCCCATCACATCCTAGCAGATGCCTCTAATCAGCAAGAAATATCAATACGATAAGAAGGCCACCACAAAATAATCACTTGGGAAAACAACCCGGATGAAAATGTCATTTTCTTAGTGACTCAATTTCGAAGCGGAATGATCGAGAATTAAATATATCCATGTTTAAAAGAATCATACTTATGCTATTAATATTTTTGTTTAAAGAATCTTGGGGTACTGAGCATTTTAAGTAAATTTAGCTGGCCTAGGTTGCCTCTATGACTGTGAATTAAAATGTGAAATTGAGTAACTGTTCTAGATTTGAGATTATTTGTTCACAGCTTACATTTATAAAAAAGGATTTGGAACATATAAGAGCATTTAGGGTACATATATATATATATATACACACACACACACACATATATACACAAATATATATATATTTTATATTTATATATTTTTATATTTATTTATATAAATATATATTATATATATTTACACACATATATATATAAATATATATTATATGAATAAATATAAAAATATATAAATATAAAATATATATATATTTGTGTACTTATATATATATATATGTATTATATATATATATTATATATATAATATATATATATTATATATATAATATATATATATATATTTTTTTTTTTTAGTTTCACTCTTGTCACCCAGGCTGGAGTGCAATGGTGTTATCTTGGCCCACTAACCTCCACCTCCCCATTTCAAGCAATTCTCCTGCCTCAGTCTCCTGAGTAGCTGGGATTACAGGCATGCACCACCACGCCCAGCTAATTTTTGTATTTTTAGTAGAGACAGGGTTTCACCATGTTGGCCAGGCTGGTCTCCAACTCCTGACCTCAGGTGATCCATCTGCCTCGGCCTCCCAAAGTCCTGGGGTTACAGGTGTCAGCCACCACGCCCAGCCAATAGGTATATATTTACTTGATTGCTAAGAATTACTTAATTATTCTGAAAACAAAAACAAAGAAACAAAAAAAAAGATTAAATATATAACTGCAGTTTCAAACATCTAAGGTACTTAATGGACTAAAATGGGATTATCTTTTTTTTTTTTCGTAGAGATGGGGGTCTCACTAAGTTGCCCAGGCTGGTCTCAAACTCCTGGCCTCAAGCGATCCCCCCACTTCAACCTTCCAAAATGCTGGGATTACGGGCATGAGCCACCATGCCTAGCCTTTCAAAGGCCATCAAAAACAATAGTTAATGGAGCATTTATCTAATGGATTTAAAAGTAATAATAGTTAAAATGTTAGACCAAATGGAATAAGCTCTATAAGCTAAATTTGCAACTTTAGGTAAAAGGAGTCAGGCACCATGGCTCACGCCTGTAATCCCAGCATTTCGGTAGGCCAAGGTGGGTGGATCACTTGAAGTCAGGATTTCAAGACCAGCCTGGCTAACATGGTGAAACTCTGTCTCTACTCAAAATCCAAAAATTAGTCAGGTATGGTGGCACACACCTGTAGTCCCAGCTACTTGGGAGGCTGAGGCAGGGGAATCGCTTGAACCCAGGAGGTGGAAGCTGCAGTGAGCAGAGATCATACCACTGAACTCCAGCCTGGGTGACAGAGCAAGACACTCTCTCAAAAAAACCATTTTTTTTTAAGGTAAGAACGAGGATTCTGGATTTCCCATAAGTGAAACACATATTATGATTTTTTCCAAAGTAAATTATTTCTGCACACAAAAATCACCTCAAGCTGTCAGAGGTGTTTGAACCAGAGCGACTGCAACGTGAACAGGGTCTGGGTAAAATGAGGCTGAGACGTGCTGGGCTGCACCACCTCTGTGACTTAGACGGTCAAGCATTCTGAATCACAGAAGGAAACAGGTCAGCACAACACGCATAAACGCATTGCTGATGAAAAGGAGCCACCCAAAACTCACCAAAACCAAGATGGCAACAAGAATGACCGCTGGTCACTGTCACCGCTACACTCACACCAGCACCGTGACAGCCCACAAATGCCGAGGCAAACGTCAGGAAGTTACCCTAGAAGGTCTACAGAGGGGAGGCATGAATTTCCACCCCTTGTTTGGCATATCATCAAGAAACAACCATTAAAATGCGCAACCAATGGTCTTCAGGGCTGCTCTGCCCAGGCGGCATTCTTTTTTTTTTGTGGTTTTTTTTTTTTTTTTTTTTTTTTTTTTGAGACGGAGTTTCGCTCTTGTTACCCAGGCTGGAGTGCAATGGCGCAATCTCGGCTCACCGCAACCTCCGCCTCCTGGGTTCAGGCAATTCTCCTGCCTCAGCCTCCTGAGTAGCTGGGATTACAGGCACGTGCCACCATGCCCAGCTAATTTTTTGTATTTTTAGTAGAGACGGAGTTTCACCATGTTGACCAGGATGGTCTCGATCTCTTGACCTCGTGATCCACCCGCCTCGGCCTCCCAAAGTGCTGGGATTACAGGCTTGAGCCACCGCGCCCGGCCCCCAGGCGGCATTCTTTAAGTCTTTACTTTAATAAACCTGCTTTCACTTTACCGACTCCTCCCCCGGAATTCATGGGCGAGATCCAAGAACCCTCTCTTGGGGTCTGGATTGGGATCCCTTTCAGGTAACAAAATTGAAAGATAAACTTCTACTTAACAGTTAGAAGAGGCCTGGTATGGTGACTCATACCTGTAATCCCAGCACTTTGGGAGGCTGAGGCAGGCCAATCAGCTGAGGTCAGGAGTTCGAGACCAGCCTGGCAAACATGGAGAAACCCCGTCTCTACTGAAAGTACAAAAATTAGCAAGGGGTAGTGGTGCACACCTGTAATTCCAGCTACTCAGGAGGCTGAGGCAGGAAAACTGCTTGAACCGGGGAGGTGAAGGTTGCAGTGAGCTGAGATTGTGCCACCACACTCCAGCCTGGGGGACAGGGCGAGACTCCACCTTAAAAAAAACTAGAAGAATCCACAGATAGCTCAGAACAGAAGAAGAGGAAGAGAGTTGTGACCCAGATCTCAAGAAATGTCAGCTCTTTGAGGAATTCGCAAAGCTCAGTTGGAAAAGGCATCCAAAGGTGGAGTTCTCAGACCTCTCACTTCCCTGCAGGGAGGCTGCGTTCCCCTCCTGGGAAGACCTCTCACTTGCCCCTGTTAGCCTGCTGGCCTTGGTCAGGGCAGCTCTGGCTCCTAACGTGCAGGAACAAGGGAAGAGAAAGAAGGAAGTAGAGGAGGGATAGGATGGGGCAAGGAGTGCAGAGGAAGCACAGCCTTTTCCTAGGGAGCCGCCCCGTAGCCCGACAAGGATTTTACATGCAACGGAGAGCACAGCCAAGAGGAAGTGAAAGACTAAGGCAGAGGAGCCAGGTGGCTACGCAGGATCCCCAGAAGGAGGAAAGAAGAGCAGGGTGGGGACATGGGGGTGAGAGGAGCCAGGTGGCTACAGGGATCCCCAGAAGGAGGGGAGAGCAGGGTGGGGACACGGGGGTGAGAGAAGCCAGGTGACTATGGGGATCCCCAGAAGGAGGAAAGAAGGGCAGGGTGGGGACATGGGGGTGTGGGTGAAGAAGAAAGGTTCTGGGAAGAGACATTTGTTTAGACCCGCACGGTCCAATACCGAAAACTTAAGCCACACGTGGCTAGTCTGAACCGAGACGTAAATGTAAAACACACACACCAGATTGCAATATGACAAAAAATATACACTATCTCATTTAATCCTTTTTTTTTTTTTTTGGAGACAGAGTCTTGTTCTGTTGCCCAGACTGGAGTGCAGTGGCATGATCTCGACTCACTGCAACCTCCACCTCCTGAGTTCAAACAATTCTCCCGCCTCGCTCTCCTGAGTAGCTGGGATTACAGATGTGTCACCACACCTGGCTAATTTTTATATTTTTAGTACAGATGGGGTTTTGCCATGTTAGCCAGGCTGTTCTCAAACTCCCAGACTCAAGTGATCCACCCACCTGGGCCTCCCAAAGTGCTGGGATTACAGGCTCACCCCGCTACAGGTGTTACTGTACATCAGTGGTTCCCACTCCAAGTGGTTCTGTCACCTCGGGAACATTTGACAACATGGAGACATTGGTTGTCACATCTGGGGAAGACGGGCAAGTGTGGCCAGCATCTAATGTGGCCAGGGATGCTGCTAAACATTCTGCAGTGCCCAGGACACCTCTCACCACAATAGAAACTGCGCAGCCCAGAAAGTCAGCAGCGCTAAGGTTGAGAAACCCTATCCTGCTGCAGACTAAATCACAGTAGTGCTGTTCATCCCAGAGCACGGTTCCTAGGTGGGGTGAGGGCGGGGTAATGACTGGCCTCTAAGCCATTTCATTAGGCAGGTGTGGCACAGGTGAGCCAGTAAGCACAGAACAGTCTGCTGAAAGCCGGGGGTGGGGAGTGCGGAGGACTGCAGAAAAGTCCTTTTCAAGAAGTGGCCATGCTGGGAAGGGTGACTCACATCTGTAATCCTAGCACTTTGGGAGGCTAAGGTGGGCGGGTCACTTGAGGTCAGGAGTTCAAGACCAGCCTGGCCAACTGGGTGAAACCCCATCTCTATGAAAAACACAAAAAAATCGCCATGCGTGGTGGTGCACACCTGCAGTCCCAGCTACTCTGGAGGCTGAGGCACGAGAATCACTTGAACCCAGGAGGCACAGGCTGCAGTGAGCAGAGATTGCACCACTGCACTCCAGCCTGGGTGACAGATTGAGATCCTGTCTCAAAAAAAGAAAAAAAAAAGTTGCCTTATTTTAAGAAAGGGGCACTGCCTAAGCCTACTCTCCCCTAAATCCCAGCTCTCCTGCTCACCCCGCCAGGGTCAGAGCCAACTTTGCCTCCAATTTATAGTTCTTTGAGAATCCTTCTAGTATGCCCTGATGCCCCAACCAGACTCATTTTGAAAGCTTCTATGTAAATACAAAGTGCTCCTAAATCCATATCCTCAGGAATGCTTAATGGGCATTAAGCCTAATGGGCTCTGAACCCTAAACTGTGTCCAGGTATGGGGCAAGAGATTGGCAAAAACAAAGCTCTGTTGGGTGAGGTGGCTCGTGCCTGTAATCCAGCACTTTGGGAGGCTGGGGTGGGCAGACCACTTGAGGTCAGGAGTTTGAGGCCAGACTGGCCAACATGGTGATACCCTGTCTCTGCTAAAAATACAAAAATTAGCCCCACGTGGTGAGGCACATCTGTAATCCCAGCACTTTGGGAGGCAGAGGCAGGCGGATCACCTGAGGTCAGGAGTTGGAGACAAGCCTGGCCAACATGGTGAAACCCCGTCTCTGCTAAAAATACAAAACTTGGCCAGGCATGCTAACGCATGTCTGTTATCCCAGCTACTCAGGAGGCTGAGGCAGGAGATTCGTTTGAACTCAGGAGGTTGCAGTGAGCTGAGATCTCGCCACTGCACTCCAGCCTGGGCAACAAAGGGAGACTCGGTCTCAAAAAAAAAAAAAAGTCTTGGGAGTGGGTCTTGGCTCAGAAAACCAAGGTTTGTGGCTGAAAGGGGCCTTAGGGGCTGCCTATTTCAACTCAGAGAACAAGCTGAGGCCCAGAAAAAAGTCATATGAGGTTACACAGAAAGTCCCTTGATATTAATTTCTATTGTCAATTAACTGAACACAGTTCAGTTTTCCTTTTTAAGGAATTAACGGGGTTCAGCTCTGAAGAGTAACATCTTCCAACAGCTCCCAGCAGAGCCCACAATCCTGAAATCGTCCATTTATCTACCTTGTAGCTTTCACAAGCCAGTAGCTGTAGTGTATAATTATCAACTTCACTCTTTTTAAAAAAGTTTTAAGATATTTTTTTAAATGTCTATCTGCTCTTAAGGTGTCTTTCCTGCAACATGTCTTGGCCTTTGAGGCTGGGGGACTTTGGCTGACCAAGGGCTTCTTAGTCCTTCACTCTGCGTCTGTGAAATGAACCTGATTCTGCCTCTGATCTCCGGAAGAAAACACAGACTCTGCCCTGGGCAACACACTGAGTCCTGAACTTGAGGTCACAGGGCAGGTGTGAGGAGCAGAGAGCACCGAGTGAGAGGGAGGCCTGTGTCATTCCACACACAGGGGGGCAGTTCCTCCGAGGTCGGGGACAGGAGAGCACCGGGATCCAGCGCCAAGCGCAAGGGTCCGGAGGAGCCCGGCGGCGGGGAGGTGGTTAGGTCCCAGCAGGTGGGAAGGATTCCGGGGGCAGACCGCAGGGATAATGGCAAAGCTGCAGCAGGCACAGGGAGAGGGGCCCCTGGAGAAGCTGGGGACAGGCTGGAATGGAGACTTCTTGGAGGGAAGGGCTGTGAGGGAGACCTCCTGGGGAGGAAGAGGCGTTCAGGAAGCTCCGGGAGGCGGCGCGGCCCCGGGGCGCTACCTCACCTGGGGCTCGGCCACCACGCTCTCGGCCGCCGCCTCTGCCCGCGCAGCGCGGGCACAGCTCGCCAGCACCTCGAATCCGGATGGATCGTCGGGCACGGCCCCCAGCAGAGCTGCCTTCACAGAGGTGGTGCCCAGGTCAATGCCGAGGGTGATCCGCCGCGCAGCCATGGTCGCCCCCACCCGCACAGCTCCTGTAGGCAGCCAGCCGCCCCACTACCCCAGTCCGCGCTTTTCACCCGGGAGGGCGGGGAAGGGGCGGGGATTCGCCCGCCAAACTTTCAGTCACATCGAACTTGGCGGTTTCTCGTCTTCCCATTGGCAGGAGGAGGCGGGCTTCCACGCAGCCCTCTAGGCGAGCCCCGCTATAGGCGGAGAGGCGGCGGAAGGCGGGACTTAAAGGAGGCCCCGCCCCGCAAGGCTCTGAATTCCGCGCACTGGAGCGCGGTTTGAGCCCCTCTCACTAAAGGAGCCTAGAGGCGCTGGCGGCTCCAAAGAGCCTCTGTGTGTGTCCCCGGCAGCGGCCTCATGCTGCCTCACGCCCGAGCCCCGAACCCCGCCCCGCCCCAGCCTCGCTCTGCCTGGCTGAGACGCGTGGAAACTACAAATCCCAGAGGTCACCTCGCCGCGATCGGCGAATCAGGTGGCGGAGGTCAGGTGACCGCGGACCCGCCTCTCCAAAGTCCGGCCGGCCCCGGGAACGCGGCGCTTTCTGGAGCTGCAGCTGGCGAGGCTTCTGCGTCCGGCGAGGTCGGGTCCTCCAGCCTGGGGGGCTCAGGTGAGAGCGGGCGCGGCCTCCCCCGTCTCCCAGGCAGGCCCCTAGGGGCGCAGCAGGTCGGCAGGGCAGCCTCCCGCGGTGCAGCGTCCTCAGCCGCGCCGGGCTCCGTTCCCCGCCACCAGTGCTGGCCTTGCGACCCCGGACACGCCCCGGCTGGAAGGGCCCGGGCGGGGGTCGGTGGAGGCCCGGACAGCGGGCTGCCGGGTGGGTGCGGTCCCCAGCCCTTCCCTTCTGCTCAGTCTTGCAGATTGCTTTGGAGACGCTGCGAGGACTTTTGCGGGAGCGCCGGTGGACGCGCGGAGTGCGGGGCTCACGGGGACGAGACCCTACCCTCTCCTCCGGGTTTTCACGCTGGACGGAGGGAGGACCTGAGCCCTGCCTCTTCCAGTACCTGCGAGGAGGATAACCTTGCTTTGTGGGAGCTCGCTCGGCGCCCTGAGCAACAGAGGTAGCCACTTTATTATATCATCGTTTCTCAACCTTGCTATTCCTACCCCACCCCCTCGTAAAATTTAATACCGCTGGTACACCCTGTATTTTTTTATGTGACCACAAACCATTGTAATAGCTGTTTTCACCACCCCCTCCCCCCTCTCCCTTCTTTTTTTTCCTTTTTTTTTTTTTTTTTTTTTTTTTTTCTGAGATGGAGTTTCCAGCCTCTTGCCCAGGCTGGACTGCAGTGGCTCCATCTGAGCTCACTGCAACCTCCGCCTCCCGGGTTCAAGTGATTCTGCTACCTCACCCTCTCGAGGAGCTGGGACTACAGGCGTGTGCCACCATGATCAGCTAATTTTTGTATTTTTAGTAGCGACGGGGTTTCACCATGGTGGCCAGTCTGGTCTCAAACTCCTGACCTCAGGTGATCCGTCCGCCTTGGCCTCCCAAGGTGCTGGGATTACAGGCGTGAGCCACGGTGCCCAACCCATCCCCAGCCAATTTGAGTCTCACTTGACAATGCGTGCTTTATATCTCCTCATTTAAGTCCTATGAGGTAGTTACCACCGTCCCTGTTTACCCCCGCAAGGTTACATAACTAATAAATTGGAACCCAGGTTCAAGCGTGTCTCCAGTGCACACAGCCCTTAACCACTACCTGTATACCCTCTCCAGAAGCAGGAGACCCAGGGAGTTCCCGATGGTAGAACAGAGGACAGGACCAACAACTCATACCTTGGCAGAGGAGAGCTGCCACAGGACACCCCCAGCCCCAGGCTGCTCCTGGGAAGGGACTGAATGGGTGAGGGGCTTCTTGAAACATGTGACATCCAAATGAGGCTTGGGAGACAGTTAGAACTTACACAGGAAGAGCGTGCCAGACAGAGTCTGTGGTCAAGAGATGCTTTATTTCTGTCTTGTAGCTTTCACAAGCCACTACTTGTATGTCATTATCAATCTGATTTTTTTTTTTTTTTTTTTAATTTGAAACAGAGTTTCACTCTTGTTGCCCAGGCTGGAGTGTAATGGCACTATCTTGGCTCACTGCAACCTCTGCCTCCCGGGTTTAAGCGATTCTCCTGCCTCAGTCTCCCGAGTAGCTGGGATTACAGGCAAACACCACCACACCTGGCTAATTTTTGTATTTTTAGTAGAGATGGGGTTTCACCATGTTGACCAGGCTGGTTTGCAGGAGCCCTGGGAGGCTGTCAGAGTGGGAGGACCTGAGCACTGTGTGCCGAGGCAGCGCAGAGACTGAGCTACAGAAATCCATGCTGGCCTGCCTGCTGTTGACTCACAGTTCGCCTGCTGTGTGTTGGGGATACAGGAATGCAGCACCCCATCTTCCACGCTAAGCCAAGGAGTCGCTCTGGGCTCATCCCTTCCCGAGTCCTCCTCGTGAGGTGACCCCAGCCAATCCGGGAATGGTGACACTTGTCAAATGAAAAAGTCTTGCTGGGCATGGTGGCTCACACCTGTAGTCCTAGCACTTTGGGTGGCTGAGGCGGGCAGATTGCCTGAAGTCGAGAGTTCAAGACCAGCCTGGCCAACAGGGAGAAACCCCATCTGTACAGAAAATACAAAATTAGCCAAATGTGGTGGCACATGCCTCTAATCCCAGGTACTCAGGAGGCTGAAGCAGGAGAATGGCTTGAACCCAGGAGGCAGAGGTTACAGTGAACCAAGATGGTGCCACTACACTCCAGCCTGGGCAACAAGAACGAAACTCTGTCTCAAAAAAGAAATTTTTTTTTTTAAGTCTTAAGGGTCAGTTGATATCATCAGCCCTTAGACTCTTATCTAGAAGGAAAGGAAAGGAAATTGATTTTCTTGAGATTGGTAGGTTCACAAGGTCAAATATCTGACCACAATTTTAATAACTTTTGGAGGAAAGGAATCTCAAGCCGGTAAAACCGCATTGTTTCTTTCTGCTAAGCAGCAAAAAGCAGTTGAAGAGGGGAAAATTCAGGTCTGTGTTCACTTCCTCAGGAGGGCACTTTACACAACCCATTCGGCCGCTCCGAGCCTGCTTCCCTGTATAGCAAAGAAAGATAAGTCATCTGTAGGTGTCCTTCTGAGGCTGTGATGCAAAGGCCGTGAGGTCAGGGCAGTGACGTGGGAGTCCTTTATGAGCTGTCCCATGCCATGGCTCCAGAGGGCAGATTTTCTACAGGGAGCTGAGCTGATTCAATAGTCATGTGAACTTCTCTCTTGCTATTTTTCTTCCTAGTTCTGAGAAATCGGGAAACATGACAAGGAATTGGCTGACTATTTTTATCCTTTTTCCCCTGAAGCTCATAGAGAAATGTGGTAAGTTTAGAAATGGCATGTCAACTTTGTAAAGAGGGAAATGGTGGCTGGAGAAAGGAGTAGTCTGACCTGTTTGTTGCTAAGGATTTAGTAGCATGCAGACCATGTGTCTCTGTCTGCCCTTCGGCCACGTGGCCACTGGGGTGGTGGGGCAGACCCAGGTCTGAGACCCAGGTGTTTCCCAAAGAGGCAGATGGTCCCACAAATAAGTGGCCTGCCCTGGTATCTCTGTGCTTTTGCTGTATCATCAAAGTGAACAGGTGGTTCTCAGAGTCAGACCATGCAGCTAATTCTCAGAGTCAAACTACAGAGGCCAACAACCTGAGGTAATGTCTTAAAGAACGGCTGAGGCTACAGCACTGGCTCACACCTGTAATACCACAGCTTTGGGAGGCCGAGGCAGGAAGATCTGTTGGGGCCAGGAGTTTGAGACCAACCTGGGCAACATAGTGAAACCCCACGTCTACAAAAAAAAATTTGTAAAAAAAAATTAGCTGTGTGTGGTGGCTTGTGCCTGTAGTCCTAGCTACTTGGGAGGCTGAGGCAGGAAGATCACCTGAGCCCAGGAATTCAAGGCTATGGTGAGTTATAATCACACCACTGTACTCCTGCCTGGGTAACACAGTGAGATCCTGACTTTAAAAAAAAAAAAAAGAAGAAGAAGAATGGCTGCACCCCTGCCCTGTGGACCTCACAGAGAGAGTCCTGGGTCCTGGGAAACACCAGGGAAGAAGAAGAGGTGGCACAGATCACCTGGGGAGTCTGCCCGGCATCCCCCTGTAAGATGAGAAAACTTTTCCCTTAGAGAGGGGCTGAGGAACAGGGCGCAGCAGCCCAGCAGGGGTAGGGGTCACGTGGAGCACACTTGGGATGGAGTTTACACATCCTCGTAGGAGGACTGACCTTCAGCGCTGGCCCTTTTGAGGCCCGTGCCCTCCTAGCAATTCTCCCACTGCCCAAAACATCTCTGGAATTCCTTCCGGAAAGAGCCATGTTTAGCACTTCAAGGGCACTGGGCCCATTAATTTGATCCTCAGCTTGCCTGTTGGGTCAAATACAAAAAATGAGATACACCTTAAATTCCCATATCAAGTGAACCTTGACAGACAGTGCAAATCCTCCCCAGAGCCTAGACCCCGCTGTTATCTGGCGTCTTGAACCTCAGGAAACAGTGGCCACCTCATCATCTCTTCCGGGTTTGTTGAACAGTCAGTAATGTTTGTCTGTTGTCACACCTTTCGGATAAGCAATTTCCGGGAAAAGGAGGTCCTTCAGCCCCTGGAGCCCGGTGTTTCTCAATGCAGATGTCAGTGTCAGAACCCTGTCACCACCCTGCTGGATCAGACTTTGTGACACTGGGGCTGGAGTGTGTCTGTGTCCCCCGGATGTACACACACACACTTTAAAGCCCCATTAGTAATCTCATACCCTCCCCTAAGAGAAAACAGAAAATCTAGCTACCACCACCCCAGTTACTCCAAGGGGAAACAGGCCCAGAGAGGGTAGAAGGCTTTCCCAAGTCACACAGCTTGAAAGTAACAAAGCTGGGACCCGCATAGGATCTGTGCTGCATGAGATCACTTTGCCTCCTTTCCTGAATGCCATTAGAAAAGAAGAATGCGCAGGGCGCGGTGGCTCACGCCTGTAATCCCAACACTTAGGGAAGCCGAGGTCAGTGGATCACCTGAGGTCAGGAGTTTGAGACCAGCCTGGCCAGCAGGGCGAAACCCCATCTGTACTACAGATAGAAAATTAGCTGGACATGGTGGTGCATGCCTGGTGGCTGAGGCAGGAGAACCCAGGAGGTGGAGGTTGCAGTAAGCCGAGATCGCGTTACTGCACTCCAGCCTGGGCAACAGAGTTAGACTCCATCTCAGAAAAGAAACAGAAGAATGGAAGCCACCATCAAATCAAGTCACGGGAACTGGATTTCCAACCTCATTCTGCCCTTGCTGTTTCTTTCTTTTTGCTTCGGGGAGTAATGGTTAAGGACCACAGGTCAGATGACTGGCCTTCAGAATTGTCTGTCTCTGACTTCTCTGGGTGGAATCTTGGGGCAGTGCAGCCTCATGGCAAAAGCTGGGCTTTGGACTAGACAGGCCTAGGTTTGAGTCCTGCCCTCACGATTTTCAAGCTGTGTGGGTAAGACTCCTTTCCTCTTAGAATGCTCAGTTTCCCGAAATCTGAAATAGGAATACAGCTAGTGCTCGACTTACGACCATGATTGGTTCCGACAGACCGGTCGTAACACGATTTGGTCATAAGTTGAGTAGGCTATATGCACGCAGAGATGGTAGTGCTGCCGGAAGCTGGTCCGCGCTGTCGTACGCCCAGCTGGGCAACGTTTGTGCTGCCAGACGCAGAACAGTCGTGGCTAGCGATTGTGGTCGTAAAGTCGAATGGTCGTAAGTTGCATAGGTCATAAGTCGATCAATACCTATAATAATGCCTGCTTCTCACTGTTGTAACAATTAGAAAATGGGAGCTAGGAGTGTAGCACGGGGCTGGTACAGGAGGTGCAGGGTGGGCGAGAGGCCTGTAAGAATTAATTTTAAAAACCTGGCCAAGCACGGTGGCTCACACCTGTAATTCCCATACTTTGGGAGGCCAAAGAGGGAGGATCACTTGGGCACAGGAGTTTGACGCCAGCCTGAGTGAGACCCCATCTCTACCAAAAAAAAAAAAAAAAAAAAGATTTTTTTTTTTTTTTGAGACAGAGTTTCGCTCTTGTTACCCAGGCTGGAGCTCACTGCAACCTCGGCCTCCTGGGTTCAAGCGATTCTTGTGCCTCAGCCTCCCAAGTAGCTGGTGTTACAGGCATGTGCCACCACACCTGGCTAATTTTGTATTTTTAGTAGAGACAGAATTTTATCATGTTGGCCAGGTTGCTCTCAAACTCCTGACCTCAAGTGGTATCCCTGCCTTGGCCTCCCAAAGTGCTGGGTTTATAGGCATGAGCCACCATGCCTGGCCCAAATTTCTTTTTTTAATTAGCTGGGCATGGTGGCACATGCCTGTGGTCCTAGCTACTTGGGTGGCTGAGGTGGGAGGATCACTTGAGCCTGGGAGGTTGAGGCTGCAGTGAGCCATGATCATTCCAGGTCACCACTGGATTCCAGACTGAGTAACAGAGCCAGACCTGTCTCCAAAAAAAAAAAAAAATGAAAAACAGATTCTCTTTAGGGGGAACTTAGGATGGTGTCATGACTCATTTTGTAATTCTGCTACAATGTGAAGATTTCAGAGTTTCTGGGGCCAGCTTCCTAACTGCCTCCCACCTTGTAAGAATGCCCTGCAGTGGTCATGTGATGATATAATGGCAACAAGTATTTAGCATCTGGGCTGTGGAAAACTCGTCACCAGCATTGCTGCATCTTATCTTCACAGTGACTCTGAGATAGGGCTTGGTAGTCTCCCCATTTTACAGATAAGGAAATGGAGGCTCAGAGAGGGTAAGTACCTTACCCATGGTCACACAGCTAGGAAGTGTCAGAGCCAGGATGGAACTGTGTGACTTTGGAGCCCAGTATCTCAGTTGCTGAGCACCTCAGTTTTCTGTGGTGCTAAAGAAGGGGGAAATGAACATTCTCTGATCTGGTTCTTGGAGAGTTCACAAACTCTTACTGTATTTTATTTTGTTGTTAAGACAGAGTCTCGCTCTGTCTCCCAGGCTGGAGTGCAGTGGTGTGATCTTGGCTGACTGCAACCTCCACCTCCTGGGTTCAAGCGATTCTCCTGCCTCAGCCTCTGCGGTAGCTGGGATTGCAGGCACCTGCCACCAGGCCTGGCTAATTTTTTGTATTTTTAGTAGAGATGGGGTTTTGCCATGTTGGCCAGTCTGGACTCAAACTCCTGACCTCAGGTGATCCACCTGCCTCAGCCTCCCAAAGTGCTGGGATTACAGGTGTGAGCCACTGCCCACAACCTCCTGTTTTATAATGCACAGATCGTAGGAGCTCTGTGGCCATGTGGATCTCCTGCTCACCCAGACCTCCACTGCCTCCAGCAGAGCCCTCGGGATCCAGAGGTCTGGTTGGCTGCCTGGCATCCCTTTCAGCATCCCGTCCTGAGCAGTGGCTGGTTCTGGACTGGCTTATCTGGCACAGTCCTCAGCTCTGGGCAGAACTGAACTGGCAGTACAGGAAGTCCTGCACCACCCCAGCTATGCAAGCCCCTAAGAAAGCCTCAGAATGACCTCAGAGCAGTGAGCCTAAAAAAGAAGGGTATGGTTGCCACAGCAGCCTCCAGGCCCTGAGGCTCCACGTGAGGAAGGGCCCGCCTTTTGCCCCTATAGCAGCTTGGCTCCCGCAAGGGCCGGAGGGCATCATGTTCTGAGGAGCCCAGCCAGCTGGAGATGGGGGCCTGTGGGAGTCTCCACCTAGGGACCTGCAGGCTTGGGACCGAGCTTGCATCTGCATTCCGGTGTGCTGAGTACAGAGAAGGCAGCTCTCAGAGTCTGAGAGGCTCGGTGTAGCAGAGCCTGGCCTGGGAGGGCAAGTTGCAGCCTGTGATCTCAGAGGAGGTCGGGTTACAGAAGAGAAACTACCAAGTAGGAATACTGAGGCGGAGAATCAGAGGTCGAACTGGGTAACTAAGTTTCCTTCTGGGCTGGGCACAGCCTCCCAAAGGAGGCAGAGGCGAGCAGATCACCTGAGGTCAGGAGTTGGAGACCAGCCTGGCCAACATGGTGAAACCCCGTCTCTACTGAAAATACAAAAATTAGCCAGTGTGGTGCTGCATGCCTGTAATCGCAGCTACTGGGGAGGCTGAGACAGGAGAATCACTTGAACCCAGGAGGCGGAGGTTGCAGTGAGCAAAGATCGTGCCACTGCACTCCAACCTGGGCGACAGAGCAAGACTCTGTCTTGGGGGAAAAAAAGTTTCCTTCCAACCCAAGCATGTAAAATTTCAGATCCCAACTCATCTGCCTTTGAGGGGTCTGAGTGCAGGGGTCTGGGTGGGCGACAGCCGGGCCTGCTAGCAGCCTCTGCCGTGACAGGTATCCTCTTCATCACAGCCCTGCGCCTGCTTCCCCGCTCGGCCTGGATCATGATCATGACCTCTAGGCTGTGTGTAACCCTGAAGGCGGGCAGGTGGGGGAGGTGAGATGGGCAGGTGTGGTGCGGGGCCTCCAGCACGCTGGGGAGCAGGGGCGGGGACGGGGCTGCCCTAAGAATACAGGAAGGTCAGAGAGGCTGACTCAGTCCTGCCACCAAGGTGCTCCGGGCGAGCTGGCCTCAAAAGATGATTTGCTTTCTTTTTTTAAGAAAATCTTTTGTAGGGACAGGGTCTCCCAACCCCTGGGCTCCCGTGATCTCTCACCTTGGTCTTCCAAAGTGCTGGGTTTACAAGCCTGAGCCACCGTGCCCGGCCCCAGGATGGTTCTCTAAGCCCCAGACCTGCTTCCCCCTCATCTGGGGGCCTGTTTGTCATCTTTATTCTGAGATAACACCTTAAAGCCAAGAAGAGATTTTTTTTTTTTTTTTTTTTTTTAAAAGGTGGGGTTTCACCATGATGGCCAGGCTGGTCTTGAACTCCTGACCTCAGGTGATCCACCCACCTCGGCCTCCCAAAGTGCTAGGATTACAGGCCAGAGCCACCGCGCCCGGCCGCCAAGAAGAAATCTGAGACTGAAACAGCTATTCATTCACCCTTCCTTCTCCAGCGCCCGCACAGATAGCCTCAGGAAGGGTCCAGAGCCGGGGAGCTGGGCGAGTCAGGGAGCCCAGAGGGTTCCTTAGAAACTCATTAGCTGGGCCTGTGTGTGTGTCTGCGCGTGCAGGAAAGGGGTTGGCCCGGTTCTTCAGGGCCATTTTGACATCATGAACAGAGGAGATCCTGCGCTTTCCATCTGAAGAGGTGGTTCAGGGCTGCCTTTTACATTCCAGATCATGCGTGGATTCCTTTGTGGTGATTCTTGGGCTCCATGTTCTCTAACGATCTCTGAGTAACTCAGCCGCAGACTCTCAGAGCCTGTCCTTGCAAGGGGAGGAGGTGGCCCCGGCGTTTCCTCACACCTGTAATCCCAACACTTTGGGAGGCCAAAGAGGGAGGATCACTTGGGCACAGGAGTTTGACACCAGCCTGAGTGACATACTAAGACCCCATCTCTACAAAACAAATTTTTTTTTTTTTTTTGGGACACAGTCTCACTCTGTTGCCCCAGCTGGAGTGCTTCTGCCTGTCTCTGGCAGCAGGTGGGGAAAGAACCTCACCAGGGCCTGTGTTAGCCGGCCCATCACGGAATACAGCTCGTCAGGGAGTCCGCGCTCAGGCGTTCAGATGTCGGGGATTTCGCCCCAGTGGCCTGTCATGGCCCAAGCTCTGACCTGGCGCCTCATGTCATTGATTTGGGTCCTTCCAGAGTCAACTGTCAGCCTCACCGTTCCTCCCGTTGTAAAGCTGGAAAATGGCAGCTCAACCAACATCAGTGTCGCCCTGCGGTAAGTTCCCAGGCCTGGCGCTGCGCTCAGCCCTGCTCAGACCCCACAGCTGGGTCAGGGTTGACCCCTGGCCAGTCTGTTCCGATTTCAGATGTGCTGCTCTTGCCTCTTACCTGTGAGACAAGCCGTAGAGAAAGGGATAGTGGCAGCTCTGGGCCGCAGGGTGCGATCGCAAAGGCTGACCCCAGCCTGAATCCTCACTTCCCCTGGGAGGAGAAGGAAGGGGCGCTTCTCCCAGACACGTGGGTCCTTTCCCTGCGTGGGAAGAGTCCTGCATGACCAGCAGTTGATGCCAGACTTCAAAGCGATTGTGAGACTAAACATTTGAAGAGATTCCTAAAGGTCAAGGGATAGGGGGCTGAGCTGCTGGACGGCACTTCTGAGGTTGCTCTCCAAAGCAGAAGTGGCCGCGTCGGGTGACGCCGCTCACGCTGGGCCTGGTGTGGGAGTCTCACGCGCTGCTTTCTGCTGGCTGGGGCACAAGCGTCGCAACCTAGGCCGGTCGGCACCAGGAGTCTGCCTCTGCCTTCTCTGCTCTCAGCTGCTTTGCCCTGTCCTTGCCTCCCGGCTGTGAGGATTCCCTGATGAAGACCTAGAGTCCTGTCCTCTCTCTATGCCTCTCCCCCTGCCTCGCCTCTCCTGCCAGGTCTGACCTGAAACCAAACCCCTAGCCAGCCTGCCCTTCCCACCCGTACCTCCTCCTGTCTCTGCACCTCCTCCCCTGCAAACGTCACAAGTCACCCTCTTACCACAACTCTCCAGACCGCCGAGAGGCCTCTCGCTGTCTTCCAAATTAACTCCAAGCTCCTCACCCCAGAGCCGGGGCCCAGGAGGGGCTCCCAGCCTTCTGCAGTCAGATGCCTATCCCAGCGTTCCAGGCACGCACTGCTCCCTCCTCACGCCTTGCCTGAGCCCTCTCCTCCTCCAGTCTAATGCTGGTCCTCACACAGGGCCCTGCTAGGAACCCACACCCCCCGGGAAGCCTTTCCCACCGGAGCAGGGAGCCACAGTCCCCGGCCTCCAGAGGCCTCATTTGTCATTACACCACGTTTGCTTTCTTCTGTGTTCTCACCCTACCCTGAAGGGACGGACATCTGGTCTCCTGGTTAAGACAGGAAAGCCTATGAAGCAGGATTTCCACCCGGCTATCCCTCGGGTGGAGCACGTAGCATTTCCTAAACCCGATTGCATGAGATTGGAAGGCCAGATGTGAAATCCAGAGGGTTGGTTGAGCTCTCACTGCCTCTGCTTCTCAGCAGTAATTAGACTCTTGTCCTCCACAGGCCACCATTAAATGCAACCCTGGTGATCACTTTTGAAATCACATTTCGTTCCAAAAATATTACTATCCTTGAGCTCCCTGATGAAGTAAGTAACCAATCTTAACTGATGGGTAGGGAAATGCTAGGTAACAAAACACATTCTAGTTAAGAGCTGGTGGAAATAGATCTCCTAGGCGGTCCCTGTTCCGTCATCCCAGAAATCTGTCATTTTGGCTTTGTTTGTCTCTTTGGGAATGAGGATTGTATGCCATCAGATGGAATTAACAAGGTGATAGTGAGAAACCTGAGGCAGAAACGGTTCTGGAAATGTAAAGGTTCTTCATGATTTTTGGCTGGGTACGGTGACTCACGCCTGCAGTCCCAGCACTTTGGGAGGCCCAGGCAGGCAGATCACCTGAGGTCGGAAGTTCAAGACAAGCCTGGTCAACATGATGGAACTCCATCTCTACTAAATTAAATACAAAAATTAGCCGGGCATGGTGGTGCACACCTGTTATCCCAGCTACTCAGGAGGCTGAGGCAGGAGGATCACTTGAACCCAGGAGGCGGAGATTGCAGTGAGCCGAGATCGCCCCACTGCCCTCCAGCCTGGGTGACAGAGTCAAACTCCATCTCAAAAAAAAAAAAGAACCAGCAGCATTGGGCTTACTTAAAAACACAGCACCTCAGGCCCGTCTCAAACCTACTCACTCAAAGTCAGTGCCCTAGCAAGATCCCCAGATGGTATGAGTCCACATTAAGGTTTGTGAAGCCCCATTCTGAGACACCACTGGTTGGGTGTTGATTCCAAAACCCAGTGCCAGAGGTCGTGTGGTCTAATAGCAGTGGTTTTCCACATGTATCTGTTTGTGTGTACCCTGCTTCCACCTTCCTGAGAGTTTGAGCCAGTTGCTATTCAATTGGATAAAAAACATCCATAGGGGAGGTGGTAAACGGGTTTAAAAACCAAGATGAATGCAAGTCAGGATGCATAACTTCTGAAGAACTGTTGTACAATGTGGTGATACAGTTAATGATCGTGCATCATTGCATACCTGAAATTGCCAAGAGATGAGATCCTAAATGTTCCCACCGTGGCTGGGTGCAGTGGCTTGCACCTGTGGTCCTAGCTACTCCCGTTCTCACCACGCACACACAAAAGATAAGTGTATGAGATGATGCATACGTTAATCAGCTTGATTTAGTCATTTCACAATGTATGCGTCTACCAAAGCATCACCTCGGGTGCTGCAAATATGCACACTTTTTATTTGTCAGTTACACCTTAATAGAGCTGGCGGAGGCAGGAGGAGGAGGAGGATGCAGGGATGAGATCGATATCCATGAGGCATGTCGTGACCACGTGGTGAGGCGCGGGGTGCTTGTAGGAATGGGCTGCAGATCAGCTGTGAGCCCCCCAGCAAGCATACAGGAATGAAACACGATCTGTCTCAAGCATGTCGGAATCTGTGATCTGAAAAATACAGCATCACTTACCGCAGTGATGTGCATCTGTAGTCCCAGCTACTTGGAGGGCTGAGGCAGGAGAATCGCTTGCGCCCAGGAGTTCAAGGCTGCAGAGAGCCATGATTATGCCACTGCCCTCCAGCCTGGATAATGGAGTAAGAATCTGTCTCTAAAAAATGAAAAATAAAAATAAAATGCTGTATTTTTATACAGCATTGCTGAGAGCAGGGTCTCAGAGCATCCAGCCAAAGGGACCCTGCATGAGAGGGAGGTCTCCCCCCTCCATGAACACCTTGTTAGATAGCGCCGTTCCCCACAGCTCTCCTCTTGCCCAGGGTGTGAGGCCAGCATGCAGAGCCAGTGGGTTCTAACAGCACAGCCCTTTGATAAAATTCAGATTAAATTCAGACTCTGGGAGAAACATGCTGATTGCTTCATTTAGGGCCAGATATCTAAGTCAAAGTGTCATCTTTTTGTTTTTATGTATTCGTGTTTTTTTTGTTTTTTGGAGTTTTTATTTTTTAGTACAGTGGCATGATCTCGGCTCACTGCAACTTTTGCCTCCTGGATTCAAGCTGTTCTCCTGCCTCAGACTCCCAAGTAGCTGGAATTTCAGGCGCCCTCCATTAGGCCTGGCTAATTTTTGTATTTTCAGTAGAGACAAGGTTTTCCCATGTTGGCCAGGCTGGTCTCAATCTCCTGACCTCAGGTGATCTGCCTGCCTTGGCCTCCCAAAGTGCTGGGATCACAGGCATGAGCCAACCTGGTGAAAGTATCATCTTCTGAAGATCAGGTAAAGGCAAACATAATGTTAAGGAAAGGAAATCTGACACCAAAAAAGCCTGGGCTATAGGAGTTCTTGAACATGAAGCACAAGTAGACCCAGCAAATCCACAGTGTCAGTCAGGGCAGCAGTGACCCGTGGGGCCAGAAGAGGCTGGAGGGAACAAGTGGGGGCTTCTGAGGACTTGGGAATGTCTCATTTCTTCATCTGGGAGCTGGATGCATTCAGGCTGTAGACTTTTCATCAAGCTGTGATGTGTGTACTTTTCTACCTATATGTCATAGTTCAGTTTTTTAAAAAGTCTTTAACAGTAAGAGGCCTGGCACGGTGGCTCACATGTATTCCCAGCACTTTGGGAGGCTAAGGCTGGTGGATCATTTGAGGTCAGGAATTCAAGACCAGCCTGCCCAACATGGTAAAACCTCACTCTGCTAAAAATACAAAAATGAGCCAAATGTTAGTGGTGCGTGCCTGTAATCCCAGCTACTCGGGAGGCTGAGGCAGGAGAATCATTGGCGCCCGGGAGGCGGAGGTTGCAGTGAGCCAAGATCGTGCCATTGCACTGCAGCCTGGGTGACAAGTGAAACTCCATCTTAAAAAGACAATGTTGGGGGCCGGGCGCGGTGGCTCAAGCCTGTAATCCCAGCACTTTGGGAGGCCGAGGCTGGTGGATCACGAGGTCAAGAGATCGAGACCATCCTGGTCAACATGGTGAAACCCCGTCTCTACTAAAACTACAAAAAAGTAGCTGGGATTACAGGCACGTGCCACCATGCCCAGCTAATTTTTTGTAGTT
>NW_022437142.1:382282-441204 GCF_009761245.1 Sapajus apella | reverse complement strand
CTGTAATCCCACCTACTCAGGAGGCCGAGGCAGGAGAATTGCCTGAACCCAGGAGGCGGAGATTGCGGTGAGCCGAGATCGCGCCATTGCACTCCAGCCTGGGCAACAAGAGCGAAACTCCGTCTCAAAAAAAAAAAAAAAAAGACAATGTCTAGGGTCATCCATGGCACATAGGAAGTACTCAGTGAAAGGCAGCGACTATCATTTCATTCTGTCTTGTATCAGTCAGTCTACTGATTTTCTCCCTGCCTAGTTCCAGAAGGGATTCAGTGGCCACTTAACCAACATGCAAACAACGTCGCAAGGAGTATCTGTTAAAAATAAGAAAAAGTGAGTGACAGGAAAATTACAGAGCCAGGAGTGGCACGTGTCGTGAAGTCGTAGCTTGCAGGATACAGACCATGCATTGGACTCCAGGCTTTGCAGCAGCCGCCACACCATTTCACTTGTTCTGCTGAAGCCCCTGATTTCTGATGCTAAGAACAAGGAGGCAGCCCTTCAGAGGTCCTTGTTAGGAAGCCACTGCAGGCTGCGGCAGAGCGCCTGTAGTCCCAGCTCCTCAGGAGGCTGAGGTGGGAGGATCACTGAGGCCCAGGAGTTGGAGTGATCAGTGAGCTACGTTCGTACCACTGCACTCCAGCCTGAGCTACAGAGCAAGACCCTGACTCTTAAGAAGCTGAAGCTGGCTGGTCTGAAGGTAGTGAGTTATCTCAACTGATTGTTGACAGTCAGTTACAGATCAAACTCCTTGTTCTACTCTTTCCCCGCTTCTCACTGCTGCACTTGGCTAGTCTTTAAAAAAAAAAAAAAGCAGCCACTGCAATCTAATGAGCCAGATCCTCACAGTCCCTGCAATATGGGTGGACTGTTACCCAGGGAGCACAGGAGCTGGGGACCAGGAGAGACAGTGTGGTTCAGTAAGGATATCATCCTGTCCTCCACCACTCCAGGAGGATTTAAGAGCCTCAGGAAGGGCTGGGTGCAGTGGCTCACACCTGTAACCCAGCACTTAGGGAGGCCAAGGTAGGTGGATCACATAAGGTCAGGAGTTTGAGACCAGCCTGACCAACATGGTGAAACCCTGTCTCTGCTAAAAATACAAAAATTATCCAGGCATGGTGGCGCATGCCTGTAATCCCAGCCACCCGGGAGGCTGAGGCAGAAAAACTGCTTGAACCCAGGAGGCAGAGGTTGCGGTGAGCTGAGATCGCGCCACTGCACTCCAGCCTGAGTGACAAGAGTGAAACTCATCTCAGAAAAAACAAAGTCTCAGGAGGAGTGCTTGGGAGATCGGATGTTGCAGGCCGGCCCCCGGGTGCGTTTTCTGGAAGCAGAGCATTTGCTAAATGTTGGGTAGCAGCAGAGTGAAAACGCCCTCCGTGCCGAGTGTCTCGTGTGTGCCCCGTCTGCTTTCTCACTTGGCAGCCAGGCTGGGCACAGGGCAGACGAGCTTTTGTGGACACTGAGGAGCCTCATGGCGGTGAAGTAGAAGTGATCGTATTGTGTAGCGCAGTGGCCCAGCTTGCTGCGTGCCAGGGTCTGTGCTGTGGCCTTTCTGGACATCCTGTTATTCATGGAAGCCCTGAAAGGTAGACACTTTTTTTGTTTTTCTGAAAAAGGGTTTCGCTCTTATTGCCCAGGCTGGAGTGCAATGACGCGATCTCGGCTCACCACAGCCTCCGCCTCCCAGGCTCAAGCGATTCTCCTGCCTCAGCCTCCGCATGTGCCACCATGCCCGGCTACTTTTGTGTTTTTAGTAGAGACAGGGTTTCACCGTATTGGTCAGGCTGGCCTCGGAACTCCTGACCTCAGGTGACCCACCCGCCTCGGCCTCCCAAAGTTCTGGGATTACCGGCGTGAGCCACCACACGCAGCCAAGGTAGACAATTTTGTTAACTCATTTTACAGATGAGCAACCTGAAATCAGAGCTTGAATAACTTGCGGGAGGTAACGTGCTCAATGAGGGGACAAGAGCCATTCCTCCTTCCCTCAGAGATAAGCCAGAGGAGGACATGAGGACAAATCCACACCTCTGCTCAGAAAGTCTCACGCAGGCCAGGCGATGTGGCTCACACACAGCACTTTGGGAGGCCAAGGTGGACAGATCATCTGAGGTCAGGAGTTTGAGACCAGCCTGGCCAACACAGTGGAAGCCCATCTGTACTAAAAATACAAAAATTAGCTGGGCATGGTGGCACACGCTATAATCCCAGCTACTCGGGACTTGGAAGGCTGAGGCAGGAGATGAACCCGGAGGCGGAGGTTACAGTAAGCCAAGATGTCGCCATTGCGCTCCGGCCTGGGTGACGGAGGAGACAAGTCTATCTCACCAAAAAAAAAAAAGTCTGGGCCAGGTGTGGTGGCTCACACCTGTAATCCCAGCTCTTTGAAAGGCTGAGGGGGGTGGATCACTTGAGCCCAGGAGTTCAAAACCAACCTGGGCAACACAGTGAACAGGGAGTGCAAGGGGCAGGAAGGTGGGGCTGTGGGTGATGCCTCCCTTCGTTCCCTGGCGTGTAGCATGGAGCTAGATGCCAGCAGGGCCCTCTGCAATTGTACATAGCATCGGATTGAACCTCTGTCTTCTAACAGGTTGTGGTGCCTCCCGGAGTGACAAATTCCTCTTTTCAAGTGACATCCCAAAATGTCGGACAAGTTACAATTTATCTGCATGGAAATCACTCCAATCGGACCGGGTAGGCTGGCCTGAGCGCGTGCGGGCCTCACATGACAAGAATCGGGCCGTGCTGGGTGCATGGGAGTTTCCTTCGGAAGCCCAGCCTCGGCTCATCCGTGTCCCCAAACCCCCTTCCAGCCCGCGGATACGCTTCCTGGTGATCCGCAGCAGCGCCGTCAGCATCATCAACCAGGTGATTGGCTGGATCTACTTTGTGGCCTGGTCCATCTCCTTCTATCCTCAGGTGGTCATGAATTGGAGGCGGAGAAGGTAACCCGCTGGGCCTGTGTGCAGGCTGTCTTGGCACCTCTAGGAGCAGGGTGTTCCAACAAGGCTGGGATGGTGCAGCCTCAGATGCCCCCCTCTGCCCTTCCGCCTGCTTGCCTTTTCCAGAAAGCTCTCCTGGTGGGACAGCTCAGAGAGCCTGGGCGGGACTCCAGCGCTGGGCATTTCATCTGTTGCCCAGCTCAGCCCCTCCCTGTGAAAGCAACAAAACGGGGCTCCTTAGTCTAGTGGAGATTGGCCAGGGGAGGGGGAAGTCCTCCCTGAGTCTGCTCTGCCCAGGCCCATCCGGCCCCGGAGGACTGCAGTGTCAAGTCCTGTGTGAGGCAAAGTGGTCCCACTGTGTGCATCCACGTGCAGTGAGGACACAAGCTGTCCTGCCGTCACCAGGGCCACGTGGGCCTCCTGGGGGGTGGAAGCAGAGAGCCGGGAGGGGGATGGTTTCTTCAGCAGGCCTCCCAACTTCCCTCTGGAGCCAGGACTTGAGGAGCAGAGAGATCTTAGCATGGGAGAAAGGGAGGGAGGAGGGGAGTGGCGCTCGAGAGCAGGGATTGGGTGGCATCCATGGTGGTAGCAGGAGGAACCAAAGGACAGGGCCGAGCCCTCCTTCCCCGCCGCCTGGGAGCCTGTCCCTCCCGTTCGCTGCAGTGGCGCCATCCTCGCCCTGCCCTGCCGTGCCCCTTCCCACCCTCCACCCCTCCGCAGCGTCGTCGGGCTGAGCTTTGACTTCGTGGCCCTGAACCTGACGGGCTTCGTGGCCTACAGCGTGTTCAACATCAGCCTCCTCTGGGTGCCGTACGTCAAGGTATGGCCTCACCTGCCCCACAGCCCTGCCCCTGCGGCGTGGCAGCCCGGCGCCCCTCACCACCCAGCTTCCCCCCCGCTAAACAGGAGCAGTTTTTCCTCAAATACCCCAATGGAGTGAACCCTGTCAACAGCAACGACGTCTTCTTCAGCTTGCACGCCGTCGTCCTCACTCTGATCGTCATCGTGCAGTGCTGCCTATATGAGGTGAGTCCAGGCCTGGCCCCCACGGCTGCCCGGCCAGCACCCGCCACCCAGCTGACCTTGGACACAAGACGCGGCAGACCCTGGGAAGGGAAAGGGTGTGCGTTCATTCGGCCAGGGCCCGTGTGGGCATAGTACATACCTGAGTCCAAGCCCTCAGAGTCCCCGAGTCTGCGGTGAAGGACTCGGAGAAGCAGTGATCAGACTCAGGCCGAGAGCCATGCGCAGAGAAGCAGGCAGCTCATGGAGGAGGCAAGGCCCTGAGCCCACCAGGGAGGGGGGAGGAGGGCGGAGAGCAGACGAAGACGCTTGCCAAGCCCTCCAAGGATGAGTGAGGTTCCCACGGAGGAGGGGCGGGGCCAGGGTGAGCTCCTATAGGGGTCCAGTCACGGAGGCCAGGGGCATTTGAGAGGAACCCTGAGCAGGTGGGTGCAGCTGGGCTTCAGGGTGCCAGGAAGGGCAGGTCCCAAGGGGTCAGGAGGGCCCCGAATGCAGCCGGCAGGACCTGCGCCCAGCCTGGCTGCTAGAGGCCGTGGGTGTCAGCAGGGCAGGGCCGCGCCAGGGCTGGGTCGGGAGACCACTGCTGGGACAGCCTTGGTTCACTTCTCAGGGAGTTCACACAGGACAGCCCACTGGGGGCTGTGTGCTCCCACCTGTGTGAACCTTCCAGGCTTTGTTAGCTTTTGGTGTGAATTGAGAGTGAAGGAACACTGTGGGGCCGTGCTGAGGGAAAGGCAAGACTGGGGGCCAGATTCCTCAGATCTCGGGCTGCCGCAGCTCGGGGAACGAGGCAGTGCCTGGCCGGGAGAGGCACCAGGCCTCAGAGGTCGGAGCCCTTGTCTCCACCGCCCTCCTCCCCTGAGTGAGTGGAGGGGTACCCAGTTCTGCCAGGTGGGAACAGAGCAGCCGGGAACATGAGAGCCCAGTGGCCTGAGTGGAGACCCCGACGATGAGAAGGGGTGGTTGGCGTGGGGATGTGACCCTACCCAGGTGTTGATGCTTTCTGTGACCCAGATGTTCCCCCCCATGACCCCAGTGCAGGCCCCCCTCACAGGGGCTGCTTCAATGCCAGGGTCCAGCCTCTGTGCCCCCCTTTAAGCCCGCCCTATCCGGAGCCATCCCTGCTCAGCCCCAGCGTCCTCTGTGCGAGTCTGCATCTCTGCCCTCTCCTCCTGCCCCCAGCGTGGAGGCCAGCGCATGTCCTGGCCCGCCATCGGCTTCCTGGTGCTGGCGTGGCTCTTTGCGTTCGTCACCATGATCATGGCTGCGGTGGGGGTGACCACGTGGCTGCAGTTTCTCTTCTGCTTCTCCTACATCAAGCTCGCGGTCACACTGGTCAAGTATTTTCCACAGGTACTTCCAGGGCCTGGTTCACATGGCCGGCGTGGGAGGGGTGAGAGGTACACCGTCCGGACCCTGCTCCTGTGCGCCAGCCCCTGCCAGGGCGAGGAGACAGGACGGAAAGCCACAGGGAGTCGGGGAACCCAGCAGGAGCGGGGCATGGGGAAGCCAGCCTGCCGCTCTCCCTCTGGCTGGAGTCTCATGAGGTCTTTAGGGGAGGCTTCCGGGACCCCATGCTCCCCTGAGCATCAGATGTCGTGAAGGTGGTTCCCCTTCCGACACCCCAGTCTTTCCTGATGCCTTTGGCTCTGCCCCCACCACTGCCTCCATTTCTACAGCAAGGGCAGCCCCGGGGACCACAGTGGAGACGGGAGAGGTGAGGTGGGGGGGAGGGAGCCCCCTGTGCAGAGCTCTGTCCCTCCTAGGAGCACAGCCGTCCTCTTCAGACCCGGGGACTCCGGGCCAGCACAGCTGGGACAGGGTCGGGCTGCAGTTGTGGCACCTGGGGATGTAGAGCCTCATTTAACTCACCCCATTCCCCGAGGGAGGAGCCCCGTTCCGTGTCCCCAGCCCTGGGAGCCTCGTGTTTTCTGCCTTGGGAGGGACAGGGTTCGAGGGGGAGGCGGGGCTGCGCTCAGGGCAAGCAGGACTGAGTTCTATGGACAAGGAGGCGGCGGCGTTCCAGGCCGGGCAGCCTGCACAGAGGTGGGGGCCAGACAGTGCGGGGTAGTGAGGGCACGGGCTGCTGGAACAGTACTGAGAGTGTTGAAGCCCGGAGGCCGGGCCAGGGCCCTGGAGCTGGGGAGGGCTTCCGAGGAGGGGACGGTTTGGGGAAGTGGGGCTCAGTCCCTGAGGGTGGGAAGGCTTCGGGCCAAGAAGCTGGGGAGGCAGGTCCCTGGGTTGGACGCATTTGGAATTGTCCAGGACTGGAGGAGCAGCAGCAGGTACAGAAGAGGGAGAGCCAGTACACAGACGGGACCCAGTGGAGGCTGACTGCGAGGCCAAGACCTGCCTTGAGGGGGAAGGGAAGGTCGCAGCAGTCAGAGGACCCTCAGGGCGCTGCTGCATGGCTGGGGGAAGGAAAGGTGGCAGCACAGGACACACGGGGTTCTGTGGCATGGGAGGATGGGGGGCACAGCCAGTCAGACTGGGGCACATCCCCCACAGACCCACTTCCAGACCCAGGAAGCCTCCGCCAGGCCTGCGGCGGGAGTTAACCCACTCTACAGATGGGGAAGCTAAGGCTAGAAGTAGGCGCTTGCCCCAGGTAGCAAGCTCCAGTGACGGAGCTGGGCTTCCAAACCAGCAGTCCGGCTCCCCACCCAGTCCCTAAGCACAGCATGAAGTCCAGGCTGAGGGGGGACAGCCTTCACTGGAGGTGAGAAGAATCGTAGCTGCTGGGAAACTAGCCTTGTCCCCAGGGACGGGGAGGAGCCAGGAAGGCGGCATCTGGCCTGCCTCCACTGGAGTTGGTGGGGGGCTTTGCTTGCTGTACATGCAGATGAGGCCCCTGCCCCCAGGACCACGCAAACTGTTTTTGGCCGAGGCCTGTCATAGCCCAAAGGTCACTGTGTTCCCTGGAGCCATGGCTCGAGTGGGAGTGAGAACCGCTCTTGTTTGGAGGGACAGTCACGAGGTGCGGGAGGCAGCCGCCCCCCCACCACCCTCCATGTGTCTGTCCGTCTGGCCCAGGCCTACATGAACTTTCACTACAAAAGCACTGAGGGCTGGAGCATCGGCAACGTGCTGCTGGACTTTACCGGGGGCAGCTTCAGCCTCCTGCAGATGTTTCTGCAGTCCTACAACAACGGTGAGTCAGCCGCGGTGCCCCCGGGGCCCTCCGCCAGCCTCCACCCCGGCCTGGGATCCAAGCCCAGCCGCCCCCACGGACAGACCCATTAGGGGCCTTTGTAGCTGGCAGATTTGTGGTTTTCTGGGATTCCCACCTCCCACCACCCACGTGCTCCAGCGGCCTCTGGAGCCGCCAGCCTAACCCCAGCTTCCGTCCCCCGCTGCTCGCAGACCAGTGGACGCTGATCTTCGGAGACCCAACCAAGTTTGGACTCGGCCTCTTCTCCATTTTCTTCGACATCATCTTCTTCATCCAGCATTTCTGTTTGTACAGAAAGAGACCGGGGTACGACCAGCTCGACTAGCGCCCAGGGACTCAGTGCACACAGCCCCAGGCCTCGTGCCCGGTGGGGAAGGCCCCACGCAGCGAAGGCCGCAGAAGTGGCTGGGCCCTGGCATTCAGGGCCGGCTCAGTGCGCGGACGGAGGGAGCGCGCTGCTCCTTGGGGCCAAAGGTCTTTCAGCAGCCTGCTCTCGCCTGGGCCCGCCCCGGGCCTCCCCAGCCAGGCACGTGGCACCTTCATCTTGATGCCGCCATCTCTCTTTTCTTTAAGGCTCCAGGCAGTGCGCACAGGCTCTGGCAGCCGCCTCAGGCAGGACTGGGCAATGAGCTTGCAGCCGAAGGCCTTGCCCCAAACTACCAGCGTGTCTGGGAGCAGCTTGAAGGGCTGACCTTGCAGCCGGGAGTGCCAAGGGCACTTTGCTGCCACCGTTGTGTTCCCAGAGACCAAGCAGCCAGGCGCCGTGGCCAACGGACTCAGAGGTGCTGGTGGAGGGGCTCAGACTTCGGGTTAGGACTCTGGGCTCGGACGTGGGGTTCTTTCTCCGAAGGCCACTTTCCTGACGCACTCTTTCTACATAACTGAGCGTCCACGACTGCAGTAACAGCTGGCCTTACCCAGAGCATTGCTGAGCCCTGAGGTGTCCACCAGATCAGTTCTGGATTGGACTCGCACCCAGCAGATTAGCATACTAACTCCCTTCAGGGTTTTTGGAGGGCCGTTTGAAGTGGCTTACGCTCTTCTGCCCTCTCTCCTACCTCCACTTTCCGTCAGATGAGCCCCATCCGAACACACCCAGCTGCTCCTTACCCAGTATCTGGGGTACAGGACACACCTCTCTCCCGCTACCGGTCTGTGCCTTAGAGGTCTGTTAGGCCTGCCAAAGAGCGACCAGCTACCCTGGAGGGAGGACAGGCCCCCTTCTTCTCGCTTTCCCCAGACCCCTACTTGAGGCTCGCCAATTTCTGGCCTGTTCCGGAGCCTCAGAGAAGTATTTGTACTTGAGACCACCTTGCACAATCTGTATGGCCCAGCCCTCATCTCACACCCGCTTCCCTCCACCCAAAGCTTTCGTCCTTTCTGTGGCGGAGGGGAGGGTCCCAGGACGTGCCTTCTACAGGACTCGAATTTCAGTCCACTGAGTTTTATTCTACAAGATCAGCGCGAGGGGCCGGTATCTTGAATTAAAACCTGACTCCTGTTCCTTTCTGCACTCTGAGCGTTTGCTATACAGAAGGCAGGTGTGCTGGCCTTCGGAGCCAAGTGCCCTTGCTCCCGTCACGTAAAGAAGCTCGTAAGGTTGTGGAGTTTGCTGACCCGAGGTGGCTGCGTGCTGACCCCACACTGCACTGGGGAGCCCTCTTGGGTAGCGCAAGACGCCCGCCCGCCCAGGGCCAGGTAGGTCTCCCAGGCACCATGGCTCTCTATTACCACGGCACGCCACTCATCTGGATGTGAGCGGGGCGGCTGAGGTCCTGAAGGGCATACCAGCACTGGGAGCTGGGGCAGTGGGGGTCCCACTCCACCTTCTTCCTGTCTTGTTCTAACAAACATCAGAGAATTTAAGGGCTGGTTTCTGCAGAGCAGAGACTTTGGCCAGACCAGGTCCATAGACCTGTTTCACTCATGCCACCCAGTAAATGTGTTACTGGGTGCCATACTTTAATTTTAAAAATGAGAGATTTCAAATTACTGACTTTTCCAGCCAGGCACAGTGGCTCACACCGGTAATCCCAGCACTTCAGGAGGCCAAGGCAGGCAGATCACCTGACGTCAGGAATTCGAGACCAGCCTGGCCAACACTGCAAAACCCCATCTCTACTAAAAATACAAAAATTAGCTGGGCATGGCGCTAGGCGCTTGTAATCCCAGCTACTCTGTTGGCTGAGGCAGGAGAATTGCTTGAACTCAGGAGGTGGAGGTTGCAGTGAGCAGAGATCGCACCGTTGCTTTCCAGCCTGGGCAACAAGAGCGAAACTCTGTCTCAAAAAAAAAAAAAAAGAGATGATTGACTTTTCTTTAAAATCTGATTTGGCCGTGCTCGGTAGCTCAGGAGTGCTAACGCCTTCCCAGAGCTGGTAGGCAGGTCGGCTGGGTTCTGGCTCACCCTCATCTGGCCCGACGATAGCCCCAGGAACACGTGGGGTTGTGTTCCTCACTGTGATACAGTCTTACAGGCAGGGGTTTCTAGGTTGCAAAAAGGAAGTTAGGAACAAGAAACCACATGCACCCCAGGGTCCCGCCACAGCTCCCACAGATGTGGCTCTGGGCAAGCGCAGGGCAGCTGCTACAGCCCCTCCAGCCCCAGGCTTGCCAGGCAGGTAGGCCTGGGAGAGGTGAGCTTTGTCCCAGAACAGTGGGGGATGGGGCCATCCTTAAAACCACAGCTCTGGCCCCAGTATCCCACCCCTGAGATACCCCAGCCCATGCATCAGCAAAGACCCTGTGAATTCCAGCACTGTTTATTGAGCACGCAACGTGGGGGAGGGCGGCAGTGGCTTCCACAGTAATGGAGTCAGGCTGCGCACCTGTAAGTTTCCAGACATGATCAGTAAGCTACATTCAAAAGCAGAATGGGTGTCACGGGTGTCGCGGAAGAGTATGATAAAAATATTTTGTATCAAACTTGTGATTAAAAAAATACAAAAGTCACACCCACAGGCAAAGAGGAAAATGGCAATCCTGAGAGCTGCCCTGAAGTGTCAGCTAAATCCTGTAAGAAGGTGAACCCTGGGGAGGCCAGCACCCCTGGGGCAGTGGGAGTGAACAGGAGCCAGGCAACCTTCATAGCGCCTCTGGTGGGATGTGTGGCCAGTGCCCTAATGAGCAGAGGCACTGTCAGGTAGAGGTGGGCAGACAGGTGGGGGCAGAGCCGAGCCCTGCAGCCTGGACAAAGTGGGAAAGCCCCCCGCCCTTGCATTTCCCAGCTTTGGCGGCTCCCAAGAGGAGGTGGTTCCCACTCGCCCGCCCACTGCTGTGGCTGGGCAACAGGGTCGGGCCTGAACCTGTGGTCACAGCAGACCAGCTACCACTCAGCTCCAGGTGTGTCCAGGGAAGAAAGCTGGTCCCAGAGGCCACAGGCCGGGGATGGGCCTCTGGGATCAGCTGTTGCCCTTCTGAGCTGAGGCCCAGCGCTCAGCAGAAGCCAGGATGGGGACCGGGTGCGGAAGTGGTGTTACTGTTCAGAGACAGCAGGCGTGAGTCGCGGGCGATGGCAGCTGCTAGGACAGCATGGACTGCTGCACGGCCTTCTGCAGGGACTGCCGCGTCACCAGCAGGCGCACCACCTCCTCCGAGCGCTTGGTGAGCCGCTTCCGGGCCTGGTCGTGTGTGACCATGGTCATGTCCCAGCCGTTCACCTGGCCCAGGGAGAGAACACAGGGCCCCTCAGCTCCCTGCCCTTGGGGCTCTGTAAGCAGATGGCTTGGGGGGCCCAGGTCATTCAAGCAGGCCCCCCGGCCTAACATCCCAGGGCCGGGGGGACACCAAGCACTGTGGCTGAGACACACACAGGAGAGAAAGCCAGCGTTCTCTGGGGCACGCTAGCCTGGGTTCCCAGTCAGCTGCAGTGTCTCTCCCGGCTGGGAGGCTGGGGTAGCCCCCACACCACATGCTGCAGACCTGCCGGCCCAGACCTCCTTTGGGACGCCCGTTACCTGCATGATCTTGTCCCCAATCTGCAGCCCGGCGATCTCAGCAGGGCCTCCTTCCGACACCCGTGTGACATAAATGCCCTGAAACAAGGCAGCCCAGGTCACCATGCTGGCTTCTGCTCTGTGGGTAAGGGGCCAGCCCTGCAGTCACCAGCCTGGCCCCTTAGCCACAGAGCAGAAGGCAGCATGGTACACTTCCAGCCGTCCCTCCGTGCCTGCACCCAGCCTCTCCCAGCACACACAGTGAGGACTGCTCCGAGACAGCCAGGGCAGAGTGCGGCTGCCCAGCCACGCACCAGTGCTGCTCATGGCCGCCCCCTGCCCCTCCGGGGCTCTGTCTGGGCAGCCCGTCCTCACCCCTACCCGTCCTTATTCCCACCAGGTCACTTCCGATGCCTTCTTAGCATGGTTTGAGAAGTGAGGTCTGCTCCTTCCATGCAGACCCAGGAAGCAGAGACCCATCATCTCAGGCCCCAGTGCCCCATGGAGCGGTCCCAGGACCCCACACCCCCTCACCTTGTCTGTCTTGTCTTCCGAAAAGGGATTCTGGGAAGGATCCTGGTCGATTCCACCTCCAATGCTGAAGCCCAGGATTAAGTTCTCACCTTGACGCAGCTTGTGAATTTCAACTCTTTGCTGGCAAAAAAGCAAGTTGAGGGAGGTGGGTGGGTGGAGAATGAGGCTGCTGTGTGTCCCCGGCAGCAGCCTCAGCACCATGCCAAGGGGGTGGGGCCCAGGCCCCTGCAGGAATCCAGCCGCTCGCCAGTCTGGGAGGCTGAGGAGCTGGCACTCAGAACTTGGCCACGTCGACCCACCCATGCAGCCCTCTGTCCACAGCCTGTTCCCACTTCTGTGAGTCTCAGGCACTAGTCTTGGTCAACATGTGCTCTAAGCCCCTCCTGGCCCAAGGGTCAGAGTGCTATGGCTTCTGTGGGTGGGAGGCCCATCTCCCAGGAGGTGCGCTGGAAAAGCAGAGACCAAACTTGCATAGAAAGGAGAGAAAGGGCTTGCCAGCCACAGGGATGAGAGCACAGGCTTCAAGGTGTTGTGGATTCATGTTGGTGAGACAAGTGTACAGCACGGGACACAGAACTAGGCGTCGAGATGAGGCTGCAGCTGTAAGACTGGGGCCACATCCTGTCCTGGAAGGGGAGCAGGGGCATCTCCCTAAGCCCCGGGCCCTGCTCTTGTGCAGTGCAGAGTGTTCTAGGACACTCCCACCATGCTCTGGGGCTGTGGTCCCCAACTGTGCCAGGTTCCTTTCAAAGCCCTTGGCAAGCACCCTCCAGTCAGCAGATGCTGGGAGCCAGACCAGATCACTCCGAAAGTTGAGAGTTTTAACAGGAAGGAGAAAAGAAAAAAGAAAAAGATGACAAACTAGACTAGACCTAAAGAGCTTTCCCAAAGAGGGGGTTCTTTGTAGCCCGAGGGGGTGAGGAGTAGCCTGACCTTGATCCTGAACCCACTGGAGTTCTCAGGAATTGAGTAGGGCAGGGCATGGTCAGCTCTGCTGCTAGAATGACCACTCAGGTGGTCAGTAGAACGGACATCTCACAAAAGCAGGAAGCAGAGGCCAGGGGACACTGAGCTCCCCGAAAATGGAGATCTACAGCCTTGGGGAGCACTCATGCAGAGGAGGAGTCCAGCCTGGCTGAACACACATCACCCAGATGGGGACCCAGGAGGAGGAGGAGCAGGTCGAGTTGGAGTATCAGGAGCTGTGGGGCAGGCCTCCAGAAGGCAGATGGATCTACCGAGCCAGAGTTCAGGGGAAGAGTCCTAAGTGGCTTTTTTTTTTTTTTTTTTTTTTTTTTTTTCCTTTTTTTTTTTGAGACGGAGTTTCGCTCTTGTTACCCAGGCTGGAGTGCAATGGCGTGATCTCGGCTCACCGCAACCTCCGCCTCCTGGGTTCAGGCAATTCTCCTGCCTCAGCCTCCTGAGTAGCTGGGATTACAGGCACGTGCCACCATGCCCAGCTAATTTTTTGTAGTTTTAGTAGAGACGGGGTTTCACCATGTTGACCAGGATGGTCTTGATCTCTTGACCTAGTGATCCACCCGCCTCGGCCTCCCAAAGTGCTGGGATTACAGGCTTGAGCCACCACGCCCGGCCCTAAGTGGCTTTAATATTCTCAAAATTCTACATGGAAGGCAGTGGAGACTGGGGAGTAAGCCTGCCCAACCCCACCCCCAAACCAAGACTCAAGGGAGAGGCCAGGCCACACACACCACGTCAGGCACGTTCCTGGTGTTACTAGAATCGGGGGGCATGGGCCTATAGTTTTGGGAAGGCCGTGAGACCAATCACGGAATGAGGGAGGGGGACAGGCAACATGACCCCTGAGGCCCACTGGGCCTGCATCCTCAGGCCCAAAACAGTTCCTCCAGGCCTGCTCCATCCACGTGGTCAGAAGGGTAGAGGCCCTTGGGTTGGGGGACAGGGCTGTCACTGATTTGCTGGGGGAGGTCACACAGAAGGTGGCTTGCTCAGCTCCTCACCTGCCCCTGCCCCACTTCTAGCTAAAGAGCAAACCTGGTGCCTTCTCTCTGGGGCAGCTGGGGACCTAGAAAAGCCAGGCTGGGTGGGCGGGGTGCCTCACACCTGTAACCCCAGCACTTTGGGAGGCCGAGGCAGGCGGATCCCGTGAGGTCAGGAGTTTGAGACTATCCTGGCCAACATGGGGTCATCTCTACTAAAAATATAAAAATTAGCCAGGCATGGTGATGCATGCATGTAATCCCAACCACTAGGGAGGCTGAGGCAGGAGAATTGCTTGAACCCAGGAGGCAGAGGCTGCAGTGAACCAAGATCATGCCACTGTGCTCCAGCCTGGGTGACAGAATGCGACTCCGTGTCCAAAAGAAACGTCCAGGCTGGTGCGGGGAAGGTGAAGCTTAGGACAGCTGTCAGCTGGTCTGGCAATGCTTCCTCCAGGCCTGGGCCTGAGCGGGTGCCGCAGGCTCAGCCTCACATGCCACCTTTATCAGTGACTTCTCTGCCTCCACCCACCTGACTGCTGGACACACCCATCTGAGAGTACACAGCAGGTCCCCACAGCTCTGGGGCAGGGAATTTCACTTGACCCATTGCCCACAGGGCGGACATTTCTTCCCGTTCAACGCTCTCGGGAGGTGGGCAGGAGACCTGAGTCTTTCCTGACGTGTTTTCTGGCTGAGCACTATCAGACTTTTCTCTGGGTCTCCCCACCTCTGCCATAGGGTTGGCCTCCAGGCCCCGTCCCGTCTTGACACAGGCGTCTGAGTCTAATGTCCCAGCCTCCCTCTCTCTTTCTGCCTAATCTAATAGCACCCAGCACCTAAAACAAGCCAGAGGGTGGCCAGGGGCCTACGCTAGCCCCTAGAGGGTCTCCTCAGGTCTCAAGTGCCAGAAAGAAGGCCTGGACTTTTTTTGCCTCAAGAGCTGGAGATCCAAGAAAAGTTCGAAGAGGAAACGCTCATCCCCGCTGTGTGAGCGCCCACCCTGGGCCGGGCGGCTCGTGAATCAGAGCAGCAAGGCTGGACAGACCGGGGAAGGGGCTGCCACAGCAGGCTCGGGACAGCCCCACCCCCAGATCGCCCTCCGGGCGGTGGCGCGGGCTGCAACGGAGGAAGCATTTCCTCATTCCAGAGGCTGCGACTCACGGACGTCGGGATCGGCGCCCGCCCCCCGCAGCTGCCCGGCTGGGGACACGGAGGCCCGGGAAGGGGGCGCTTTCCCAGGCTCCGTGGCCCTCCCCGCCCCGCGCGCGCGGTCTGGGCTCTGCCCAGGGTCTAGGGAGGCTCTAGGGTGCCGGCCGTCCCTGTTCCGTGGCTGGGGCAGCTGCGTCCCGCTCCGGCAAGGCGAGGACCCGAGCCCTGGCCGCCGGTTCGCAGGACCCCGGGGTTCGATGCTTTGTCAACCTGCTTGGGGTGTCAGTTTCCCGCTCTGCGAGGTGGGATCGGGCCAAGACGAGGAGGAGCCCGCGCAAGCGCACTCACCACCACGGCGGTGACCGGCTGGCCCGGGATGTAGGACATCTCGACCCGCTCTGGTCGCCCAGCCCCGCTCGGAGAAGCAGGCAGCAGAGTCCCCGCGGCCGCGCCCTCGCTGCTTAACAAAGGCCGCCCTGCTCGGCCCGCCCCCTTATGAATAGTTAACAAGCCCTCCAGCCAATCACCGGCCGGAGCGCCACTCCACTTTCGGAAGTTCCGGCGCGTGCGCAAAAAAAAAAAAAAAAAAAAAAAAAAAACCGGGCTGGGGGTGGAGCGTGCCCGGGACGCCCACGGCGCAGGCGCAGAGGGCGAGGCGGGATCAGGGCGCGTGCGCAGCCCGGGACCTCCCGGCAGCCTTCAGTGCAAGATGGCGCCGCGGGCGTCTCTTCTCCTGCCCGTCTAAGGGAACGCTAAGTACGGTGTCCGGCGCCGTGTTCCAGGTAACTGGGCCAGTGTGGCCAGGGAACGCAGACGCGCCACCGCCTCCTTGCCGGGCCGAACCCTCAACCTTCTCGGCGTCTCTTGAAGGTCCGAGGCCCAGGACTGGTGCCAGCTCTTGGAAGCTCCGGGGGAGGGGGCGGCGGCGGCGGCGTGAACCCAACTCGCCGAGCTCCGGGCGCCACTTGTAACTTGGTTTTCTCTGCAGCTCCGCGTTGTCCCGCGAGAAAGCGAGAGGCCGAGCCCCGGCGGGTGCGATGGCCGCGGTGGTGGCCAAGCGGGAAGGGCCGCCGTTCATCAGCGAGGCGGCCGTGCGGGGCAACGCCGCCGTCCTGGATTACTGCCGGACCTCGGTGTCAGCGCTCTCGGGGGCCACGGCCGGCATCCTCGGCCTCACCGGCCTCTACGGCTTCATCTTTTACCTGCTCGCCTCCGTCCTGCTCTCCCTGCTCCTCATTCTCAAGGCGGGAAGGAGGTGGAACAAATATTTCAAATCACGAAGACCTCTCTTTACAGGAGGCCTCATTGGAGGCCTCTTCACCTACGTCCTGTTCTGGACGTTCCTCTATGGCATGGTGCACGTCTACTGAAATGGGGGTCCGGGGGACTTTTTTAAACCACCAGATCGGGAGGACTGTGGCGAGAAATTAACACCGTGTAGACTTACCTAGTTTTTAAATGGTTGGATCCGCTGCTTGTTCTGTAACGTTATAAATAATTTATATCTGAAGACGGAGAGCCTGTAATATTCTTCAGATTAAATGAAGCGTGAGACACTTTGTGGAGTTCTTTCCTGCCTTAACGCATAGGTCTGCCATTGATGCAAAAGCGCCAAGATTTGATTCCTGGAGTGTGGGGACTGGCTATAGCCTTGTGTTAAGTCCTTGCATTTACACATAGGCCTTCCAGAAATGGGCCCTAAGGGCCTGCATAAGGAAAGAACTTATTATTAACATTCTAAGAAGCAGTAACAGTTAATGTATTAAGAGTTCTCTAGGCCGGGCATGGTAGCTCACGCCTGTAATCCTAGTACTTTGGGAGGCTGGGGCAGGCAG
This sequence comes from Sapajus apella, assembly GCF_009761245.1. Lineage (NCBI taxonomy): Eukaryota > Metazoa > Chordata > Mammalia > Primates > Cebidae > Sapajus > Sapajus apella. The sequence goes on along the minus strand of NW_022437142.1, from coordinate 424,647 downwards.
AAAACTTGAGGTCAGGAGTTCGAGACCAGCTTGGCCAACATGGTGAAACCCTGTCTACTAAAAATACAAATATTAAATATTACCCGGGTGTGGGGGTGCACACCTGCAATCCCATGTACTTGGGAGGCTGAGCCAGGGGGATGGCTTGAACCCTGGAGGTGGAGGTTGCAGTGAACTGAGACCGTGCCACTACCCTCCAGCCTGGGTGATAGAGGGAGACTCTGTCTCAGAAGAAAAAAAAAAGGGTTCCCCATATGCCTGGCATTGTGACTTCTACTGTTTACACCAAGTCTCTCATTTAATTTTGGCAGTAACCTTACAGGGTAGATGTTATTATTAACTCCCTGGTGAGGAACCTGAGGCTCAGAGGGGTTAAATAACTTGCCAGAGGAGGAACAAGTAGGAAGAGACAGAGCCAGGATTCAAATGCAGGTCTCTTAGTTTGCTCTTGCTTTGTTGGCTGGGTGTACCTTTCACAGGCCAGCGTTCCCTCCCACTAACCACTACTTCAGGTATGGATGGTGTCATTTCAGTTCCATTTCATTTAGTGACAGTCTCTTCCATAAGAAAAAATAAAGTCAAGCTGTTTTTGTTTTTAGAATATGTCTAGGGAAGATTAAACATTGTTTGGACATTTAGGCCGGTCACAGTCCATCACGCCTGTAATCCCAGCACTTTGGGAAACTGAGGCAGGCAGATCACCTGAGTTCAGGACTTCGAGACCAGCCTGGCCAACATGGCGAAACCCCGTCTCTACTAAAAATAAAACATAAAAATTAGCCGGGGATGGTGGTGGGCACCTGTAATCCCAGCTACTCAGGAGGCTAAGGCAGGAGAATCGCTTGAACGCAAGAGGTAGAGGTTGCAGTGAGCCAAGATTGTACCACTGCACTCCAGCCTGGGCCACAGAGCAAGACTCCATCTTAAAAAAACAAAAAACTTGTTTGGGCATTTAAGCTGAACTTTGGGGTGGCTTAGGGTGTAAACACCTATCTGTGTTAATCCATGATTCTTGTCAGGAGGGTTATCTTAGAATAAAGCGCATGTGTTTAGTTGAGAAATAATGCATTAGAATTATAGTAATTGCCTGACTGCAGTGGCTCACGCTGTAATCCCAGCACTTTGGGAGGCCAAGGCTTGAGCCCAGTGCCTGGGCAACATAGACATCCATCTCTATGAAAAAACTTTTTTTTAAAAAATAGCCAGGTGTGGTGGCACGTGCCTGTAGTCCCAGCTACTCAGGAGGCGGAGGTGAGAGGATCAGGATCACCTGGGCCCAGGAGGTGGAGGCCGCAGTGAGCCACGACTGTGCCACTACACTTCAACCTGGGCAACAGCAGGACCCTGTCTTAAAAGAAATGACAGCAGTGAACATGATGTTGCTCACTGGATTTATCATTAACTGGGGAGACCAGCATTACCTAATTTCACAAACACTTAAATTATGGTAAGTGCTATGAAGAAGACTTAGCACACCTAGCCCAACTTGGGGGATGGAGGTCAAGGAAGTCTTCTTTGAGGAAATAACTTTATATCTGAGACCCAAAAGGTGAGTAACAGCTAAGTGTGGGGAAGGCGTTACCTTCAGGAAAGCGCATGTTTGCAAGCCATTGGGCGGGAAGGAACATGACTGTATTTAGAGGGTGAGAAGAGGCCACAGGGTAGACCCAGACCAGATCATGGAGGGCAGTCCTGGGGAGGGGGCGCGAGCCTGTAGTTCCAGCTACTCAGGAGGCTGGAATGGGGGGATCAAGATCACTTGAGCCTAGGAGATCGAGGCTGCAGTGACCTCCCATTTGCTCTGGCCTTGATCTCAGAGCAAACGGGGTAAGCCTTTGGAAGTTTTCAGTCTGAAGTGATGTAACCACATTTGGACCTTTTTTTTTTTTTTTTTTTTCTTGAGATAGAGCTTCACTCTTTTTACCCAGGCTGCAGTGCAATGGCACGATCTCGGCTCACCGCAACCTCCACCTCCTGGGTTCAGGCAGTTCTCCTGCCTCGGCCTCCTGAGTAGCTGGGATTACAGGCACGTGCCACCATGCCCAGCTAATTTTTTATATTTTTAGTAGAGACGGGGTTTCACCATGTTTACCAGGATGGTCTCGATCTCTTGACCTCGTGATCCACCTGCCTCAGCCTCCCAAAGTGCTGGGATTACAGGCATGAGCCACCGCGCCCGGCCCCTGGACTTTTTAAAAAAGAATCTGTTTTGGATTAAAAGGGGATCTGAGAGCTTGAATCCAAGTACCCTTTTCACAGACCGTAGGTAGTCCATGGCCAGTCACAGAAGTGGGTCTGGGACCCAGACTTGTTAAATTCCGTGTTGGCTTCAGGGCCACACGCACATGACGCCAAGGAGAAGCTGAGGCCATAGTTTTGCCTTCCTACCCCAGTGAGCCCTTCTCTGCCCACCACTGAAGGTCTGTACACCTCAGTCCTCTCAGCCTCCTCCCAGTGGGAAGGGAAGGTTCCTGCTGGAAGGGAAAAGCAGAGGGAGTCCTCCCTGGTGGGAGAGGAGGAAAAGGAAGAGGGATGAGTGAGCTGATGTGCTTAACCATCTCCCTATTATTGGGCAGTAAGTCTGAAACATTCACTACTGTGAAAACACTGCAATGGGCCGGGCGCGGTGGCTCAAGCCTGTAATCCCAGCACTTTGGGAGGCCGAGGCGGGTGGATCACGAGGTCAAGAGATCAAGACCATCCTGGTCAACACGGTGAAACCCCGTCTCTACTAAAAATACCAAAAAAATTAGCTGGGCATGGTGGCACGTGCCTGTAATCCCAGCCACTCAGGAGGCTGAGGCAGGAGAATTGCCTGAACCCAGGAGGTGGAGGTTGCGGTGAGCCAAGATGGTGCCATTGCACTCCAGCCTGGGTAACAAGAGCGAAACTCCGTCCCAAAGAAAAAAATAAAAAATAAAAATAAAACACTGCAATGGATGTCTGCATTTATATTGTTTTGAGAGATTTGGTAAGTTCCTATGGCAGAGGATAAAGCTTGATTCCACTTGATTTCCAGAGTTGATTACACTCACTGAATGCAAAGTACCTGCTTTATCAGTGCCTTCCTAGTCTATAATATTTGTTCATTTAAAGTGTTTACATAATTTGAATTTCTTTGCAAGATAATGAGGAACATAATACATTATACATTACTTGCTAATTGTTTCTTGTGTCTGCCTCTTTTGCTCTTGCCTTCTTACATTTTCCTTCAAAATACAGGGTAAACATGAAGACATGACGGGAAGAAAATCAGAACACATTTGAAATTGACACCATTTATTGTTTTAGGGCCAAAGAAGAGTGTCAGAGAATACATATATTGGGCGGGTCCCAGAAAGTGTCTGCCGTCTTCCCCAATTTAATTCTTCGTCCTGGCCTAACGGAAGGCAGACAGCGGGCAGGAAGGTGGTGTCTTCAGGAGAGCAGGTTCTCAGATCCCCTGCAGGGTACGCTCAGAGGAAAGTGGCAGGGCTTGGGGAGGGGAGTCGGTGGAGCCAAATGGAGCCCTTTTCCAGACAGGTGACATGCCATTCCGAGTGAGGTCATCTAGGAACTCTGCAGGGCTGAGGTTCTCAGCTGAGGTGCTCAAGGGCGCTGGAACGATGTTCCCCACTTACAGCCCATTCCCCAGTGCAGGAAGCCAGCCACGGAGAATGGAAGAAGAACTGAAGCTGGGGCTGGGGTGGTGCGGGGCGGGGCAGAAAGACAGCCATGATGGGTCAGTCCTGGTGGCCCCAGCATCGGACGTGGAGGTCACTTTGCTCTTTCATGGCTGGTCCCTGTGGTGTGACATTGATAGCACCCGATGTACAAATTTCCTGTTGGGCAGCTCACGGCATTCCCAAAGGCATGGGCAACTCAGTGCTAGTTGGCTGGGTTTAGGATAGGCCTGACCATAAGCACAAGCATTTCACGTGCTCCTGGAATATCAGAACAGAGAGCAGCCCTTGAGAGGCTGGAACACTCATCTTCCCGATGAGGCTACCGTTGCCCGAGTTGGAAAGGAGCTCAAGTTCCTGCTTCACTTCTCCCCGTTTAAAAGCCAGTTTCCATCAAATGAATGAGCCTCCCACTCTTGCACCAAGATTATGCAGGAAAAAGATGGGAGCTGGGGGCTGTGCAAAAAACAAGGAATTGGAAGAGTGTGGCAGTCCAGAAGCTGTCCCGGGATCCCTGGCTCTTCTGAGCTTGGGGCCCCGATGGACAGTAAAGAGATCACTGGAACGCTGGGCTGGCTGGAGGAAACAGTGAGGCTGAGTCAGTCCTCTAAGGAAGTGAAGTCTAAAGACGCAACCCTTAGAACAGTTAAGGACAGTCAACGTGATTAAACAAAAGCCTCACCAAGCCTGCCTCCTGTCTCTGGCCCCCGCCCAGGTTCTCAGTTGCTCCTACCCACGTCAGAGCGCCTCTTCACACCTGTGTGTCCCTTACTGGGAATGCTCTCCCCGTCACCTAGTTAGTCTGCTATACCCTTTCAGATTTCAACTCATAGGTCACCTCCTTGGGGAAACCTTCTCTGGCTACTCAATGAACTCTGCAACACCCCATTCCCGGTGGGATGACAGGTGTGATCACTGGATTAAGGGTCCACTCCCCATTAGCCTGGAAACCCTCAGGGGCAGGGATCGTGTCCGTGATGCTCAGCCCTGTCTCAGCAGCGTCGGGTCCGGCACCTGACACGTCCCAGGCACTCCATAAGTACTTCCTGGCTGAAGGAATGATTAACTGTAGGAAGACATTTTCGCTGCAATATGAAACAAATATAACTAACTTTCCTCGGGTTCTGTGGCTTCTGCCAGCCATTTCAAAATCTGGTTACAAACTAGCAGCCATGACCCCTGCCTTTTTTGCTTCCTCCCAAACCTAAAAGAAACCAAGTTATAAAATCCAAGGCTTTGCACTTCAGTGAGGAAGTCACACACCTAAGTGGATCACCCGGATCTTCACTTTCTTTTTTGACATGGAGTCTCTGTTGCCAGGCTGGAGTACAGTGGTACAATCTCGGCTCACTGCAACCTCCGCCTCCCAGGTTCAAGTGATTCTCTTGCCTCAGCCTCCCAAGTAGCTGGGATTACAGGCGCACACCACCGCACCCAGCTAATTATTTTTAGTAGAGACAGGTTTTCGCCATGTTAGCCAGGCTGGTCTGAAACTCCTGACCTCAGGTGATCCGCCCACCTCATCCTACCAAAGTACGGAAATTACATGTGTGCGCCACCACACCCAGCCTGGATCTTCACTTTCTAATCAGAGAGCAGCCTGGGCTTGTGGCAGGCCCCCTTCCCAGACAACCCAAAGCGAGGAAGTTGCTTGCTCCATCCAGGAGGAATTGCTGTTCTGGAGACCATGCCCCTGGGCCCCAGTAACAGTCTCGCAGACACCTGTCAGGCCCCTTCTCTGCAAAGCCTCAGCAGAAGGATGCTCTCACCCCCGCCTCCCTGTGTGCAGAGAGAACCCCTCCAAAGAGGATGCTCCAGGGAGCTGCCCAAACAGCGCTGGGACTGGTGGAGTCAGGGCAGCGCTGGAGGACTTTTCTGCCAGGTGGCTCAGGCAGTGGCGAGGGATGAGCTCCAGGCTTCTCACCTCGGGTTTACAGGGAGACCACTCAGATACAGTGGGGTAGGAGAAAAGAGCTAAGGCAGCTCCCAAGCCCGGTATGGAAATGTACTTTATGTCCATTTGTTTGTTTTTTTGAGCTAGGGTCTCGCTCTTTTCTCTCAGGCTGGAGTGCAATGGCGCGATCTCGGCTCATTGCAACCTCCACCTTCTGGGTTCAAGCGATTCTCTTGCCTCAGCCTCCTGAGTAGTTGGGATTGCAGGCGCCCACCACCACACCTGGTTAATTTTTGTATTTTTAGTAAAGACAGGGTTTCACCCTATTGGATGGGCTGGTCTTGAACGACTGACCTGGGGTAATCCGCCCATCTCAGCCTCCCAAAGTGCTGGGATTACAGGCATGAGCCACCGCGCCCGACCATGTCGGTTTTTGACAGAGGAGACTCAGTCTTAAGCGCCAGCATCAGGAGAAGTTCATTACTTGAGTGAATGTGTAAGGAACCAGGCGAGTTCTCAGCAAAGTCAGGGGGACTCTTGCATTAGTTAACACTGGCTGCCTCTGGGGTATGGGGACGGGGAGGATTGCTTTTCACTGACTATTCTTTTGCACCTTTTAAATTTTGAATCATGTAAGTATTACCTAGTCAAAATATTTTAACCTAAATCAGCTGAGCATACTGCTAGGTTCAAGGTGGGGAGGAAGCCTCTTGTTCTGTTGATAGCATGCATATAAGTCTGACCTCGAAATTGGCTCCATCCACCAAAGCTGGCCTTTTCCCCCCCAGAACCAAGGCTTCCCAAATGTCACTGTGCACACAAATCACCTCGGAATCCTATTGAACCACAGGTTCTGATTTAGGAGAAGGAGGGAGGGGCCTGGGACCTGCATTTCCAGCAGGCTCCAGTCCCTGGACCCCACTTTAAATAGCAAGGGTCAGCCGGGCACGGTGGCTCACGCCTGTAATCCCAGCACTTTGGGAGGCCGAGGTGGGTGGATCACCTGAGGTTAGGAGTTCGAGACCAGCCTGGCCAACATGGCAAAACCCTGTCTCTACTAAAAGTACAAAAATTGGCCAGGAGTGGTGCCAGCCTGTAGTCCCAGCTACTCGGAGGCTGAGGCAGGAGATACACTGAACCCAGGAGGCAGAGGTTGCAGTGAGTCGAAATGGCACCACTGCACTCCAGCCTGAGTGACAGAGCAAGACTCCATCTCAAAAAGAAAAAAAAAGCAAGCCTGTACAGCAATGGAGGGAGACCGCAGCTGAGGGTGAGCAGTAGGTGTGGCCGGGGTACGGGAAGCAAGGGCCTCCCTAACTCAGCCCATTTACACCTTGTGGGTGGCACCATCCTTGATCTCGTTAGCACCTCAGGACCCGCCTCTGATAAAAGGGAAGCCCAGCAGTGCCAACGCAAATGCACTTCCCATCCGGGTAAGTCAGTATTCCCCCAGCTTTCCGAGGCTGCGGGGAGTCCGATGGAGCAGAGGCCTCCCTGCCTCCCCTTCCCCATCTTACCTAGACTCCCCTGGAGCTGACTTCTCCTCCTAAGAGCCAGCTGCCCCCTGCCTCCTGCCTGGTCCAGTCCTTTCCCGCTTGCCTCCGTGGCCACCTTTAAATTTATCCTTGGGCAAGGCCAAATGTCCCGCTGGGTGCTGTCTAACAGCTTTCTCTGAGCCACCATCATTCTCCGCAGGGATTTCTGAAACTCTGCTAGAGGCTAGAGGAAGGCCAGCGGAAGTGGCCGGGCCTGGCTGTGACGCCTCGGTTGGCTCTGGAGGAAGCACACACAGGCCCTCTCCCTGACGGCAGGTCAGCCACTCGTTTAAGCACCTCTTGGATGGGGCCCGGCACACAGCATGCATGGACACGTGTTTATTGCACTCGTGAATGAGCGAAGGTGCAGCCAGGTTGTTCAGAGAAGATTAAAACACTAGTTCCACTGAGGCCCTGGCCTGCCCCTTTCCCTGGACACTTGCTCCAGGGACTCCTTCCAGCTCTGAGCCCCTCTGGCCGTCGGGAGGCTCCCCTCCTCACACAACGAAAGCTTGCAGCAAGAACCCAGAGTGCAGGAGAGAGGGCCTGGACTCCTCTTCCCAGTTCACAGCTGCGGCTGGTTCTGGCCCCAACGTCTCCGGCGACACTGATGGTGGCCGACAGCCCTGGCTACGTCTCCACCACCTGCGGGGTCTGCCGCTGCTCCTGATCCTCCTGTGTCTTCCGAAGGGGGCCAGACCTGTGTGTGGGCGGGAGGGGCGCACAGTGCAGAGGACTGTTGGAGCTGGAGGGTGGGCTGGCCTCAGCAGAGGCAGCAGAGCTCTCGGCAGCACCGCAGACAGAGCGTTCAGAGCGCAGTGTGCCGGGGCTCCTGCGAAGCGAGCACGTGGAGATGCTCGGGCAGAAGCCGCTGAAGTCGCCCTGGCAAGGAGCAGCGGGAATTGCCTTGGCAGCCAGAGCTGGGCCCGTGAGTCCGGAGCCGCCCACAGCCGCAGCGAGGCTTAGCCAAGACAAGCCAGGTGGCGGGGCTTCCTGCTCGCTCACAGTAGGAGCTCAGGTGAGCACTCAGGAAGGGATTGCTCAGGGAGCACGGGAGGGCTGCCGGGCTCTGGGCTTGCCCCATCCGGGCCTCCAGCCTCCAGCCTCCTTCCCCGCCGCTGCAGCCCCTGCCTCTCTCTCTCCTCTCTCCTCTCCATCCCCATCTGTTTCTCGCTCCTCCCCTGCCTGGGCCCAGCTCCCAGCTGGACGCTGCCAATCCCTGAACCGGCAAGGAACGAAAGCTGGGGCCGGGGCAAAGGCCATCCAGGAGCCCAGTCTGACTGAGCAGGAGGTGTCCAGCCCCCACTGGGAGGGGAAAACACGGAAAACAAGGCACAGAGAGGGCCAGGCTCCTGCTCACTGCGCAGGCACACTGCGAGCCAGACATGGAGCAGGCCCCGGACAGGCCCCGAGCCAGCCAGGCGCCCTTCCCACGCAGGCTGGGCCGCATCTGCACAGAAGCCAGCACCCGCAGGAAGCGCGGCCTAAGGACCCCCTCGCAATACGGCCAGCACCCTCTCGAGGAGGCGGGGGCAGCCCCAGGATCACACACAGAGGAGGGACGGAGGGGAGTGGTCATCTGACCACAGCGCAGAGATATCTGGTGAAGGCAGAGACTTAGGAGACCCCCATCCTACAGTCACTGCCGGATTCAGACCAGCTCTGCATTCACCAGCTGTGTGACTTGAGCAAATTACTGAGCCTTTCTGTGCCTCAGTTTCCTCATTCATAAAATGGGGAAGATCGATGTCCACCTCATTCAGGTAGCTTAAAGGGTTAACATATACCGAGAGTACAGAGAGCGGGTGCCGTGTAACAGTGCTGTTATCGTCTGAGCGCTGGCGTGGCGCGGCGGCACGCACCCCTGGCCATCCGGGGACTTGGCAGCTAAGGGGACCGGTTCTCGGGCTCCCTGCCCAGCAGCGCCTCACCTGCTGGGCTGCAGGATCTGCGGGCACACGGAGCCATTCCCCTTCTGACCGCTGCTCCCACGCTCTGCCTCGAGTGGCTCCTGCGGCCCCTGCTGCTCCGGCATGCCCAGCAGCCCTGGCCCAGATGTGAGCTGCTCAGACAGCCCCAGGCCCGATGCCTCGTCCTCGGCCTCCTGGGAACTGTCTTCTAGGCCCCTGGACGAGACACAATCTGTTAACCGGGATGGCCCTGCGTGGTGCCTCTGAGACAGGGCCTGGGAGAATCGCTGCCCTGCAGGCCCCCTGCGTCCTCCAGCAGCACACTGAAGACTGTGGGTGGGGCTCAGCCTGTGGCCAGGGTTGGGGCAAACCCTATAACCGAGGGCTGGGGTTCAGGCCGCAGCTGGGGTTCCATCAAGGCGAATGACACAGGCAGCCCCTACACCCACTGTCCCAGGCTCTGGGGGCACCGAGCGAGTACTAAGGTGTCTGTCCCAATTCCCATTCGGATCTCCACGCCTCCAGAAAGCCTTCCCCAAAGGCCACAACCCCTTCCCTCCCCTCCCACCCAGTCATCGGGGTTCCCCACCCATGCCATGCTCTGCACTCAACACACACCCTGCCGAACCCGTGGCCCAGGAACCTGCCGCAGAAGAAAATGCCTGTTTTTCCTTTCCTTTACCACTCAGCGTCCCTCAACCCAGACCACCAGGACCACTAAGTCCAAGAACCCCCAAACAGAAGAGCTGCAGACACCACACCATTCGTAAACCACCTCTCATCCCCCAGAGAGAGCAGCCAGGGCCCAAGCAGGCCTGGGGCAGGTGCAACATCAGGTGGAGACTGAACTCCGCCTCCCGCCTCCCACCGCAGTGCCCTCTCCTTCCACGGCTGCTGAGGCCCAATCCAGGCGGAGCATGGACTCCGAACGCTCCTCCCCCTCCACCCTCCAGCCCCTGCCACCCACCCCCACCGCCCACAGCAAATCGGTAAAGGCTGGACGCCAGCGGGGCGCTCCACATGGCTGCCCCCAGCAGAGCTGACCTCACTTCCTCGTACTTCTTGTCGCGGTAAAACTCTCTCTTTTTGATGAGGTAGATGAGTACCAGGTCGCAGAAGAAAGCCCCCTGCAAAAGAGTTGAGGGCCCGGATTCAGAGTCCCAGGCTCCCGGGAGCACTGGCCATTTGGAAGCTTTGTCCCCTTCGTCCCCTTTGATCCTGTAACAGTCCTTAAGGGAGGCACCACTGTCCCCACTTAACAGATGAGGAAACTGGGCTTGGGAAGGGGCGTCCTTGTCCAAGACCACAAAGCGGGTCCATGCTGAAGCCCGAGCTGGACTGGAGCTCCCAGATCCCTCAGGCCGGGCACTCCCGACCCCACACCACCCAGACCCTACCCAATTGCTCCTTCAGCACGTTTGCTGGGTACCCACACGTGCCAGGGACTACACTGGGGTGCAGGGGGGATCTGGACTAGAGAGACCTTCTGGGGATTCTCCCTCTGGTGCAGGAGACAGGTGTGTCAATTACGACCCAGACAGGACTTGACTCAGCCTGGGGAGGGTCCCTCTCTGTCCTTAAGGACTGAATAGGAGTTTACACTAGACAAAGATGCAGAAGGGCGTCACGAGGGAGGAACAGCCGGTGCCCGGGAAGCAGGCCAGTGCGGGAAGAGTGGGAGGTGGTGGGTGGGGACCGGCCTGCAGGCTCCTTAGGATGTTTCCGGGGCATCGGTCCTCATCCTTTAGGTGTGGCAGAGGCACCATGCCAGAATGTTGGCATTTAGAAGGATCCCTGTGGCAGTCAGTGTGAGATGGGTTGGAAGGGTTCTAATCAACAAAGACACTATCGTGCCGGTCAAAGAAAGATGATGGATGATGGGTGCTTGGCAGGGTGGCTCACGCCTGGAATCCCAGCGCTTTGGGAGGCCGAGGCAGGCGGATCACCTGAGGCCAGGAGTTCAAAACCAGCCTGGCCAGCATGTTTATATAAAAATATAAAAATTAGCTGGGCGTAGTGGCAGGTGCCTGTAATCCCAGCTATTCGGGAGGCTGAGGTAGGAGAATCGCTTGAACTCGGGAGGCGGAGGTTGCAGTGAGCCGAGATTATGCCACTGCACTCCAGCCTGGGCGACAGAGCAAGACTCTGTATCAAAAAAACAAAACAAAACCAACCAAACAAACAAAAAGAAAAATGATCGGTGAATGACGGTGCTCAGCCCCTCCCTCCTGAACGGGTGGGACCAGAGCGGGCCATGCAGCTGCCCCTCTCCTCCAGCAGAGGGCGACTCCACCCACAGACAGGGTGGGGTTGGGGCCCGAAGGACGGAGCGGGGTAGAGGTGGGGAGGGCTGGTGTGGATGGGCCCCCAAGGAATCCTGCCCCCGACTGTGGGTGCTGCACCACTTCCTCCAGATCCCAGAAGTGTTGTTTACCCACTCCCTGCTCCCCAGAGACCACCCCCACCCCTCAGCCTGACCACCAGCTCTTCCTGCACCATCACCTCCAGTTCAGGGGTCTGTCCGCAGACGCCCTGTGCTCACATTTTACTCGCATCACCAGAAAATGATGACCGGGCCAGGCGCAGTGGCTCACGCCTGTCATCCCACACTTTGGGAGGCCAAAGCGGGCGGATCACCTGAGGTCAGGAGTTCAAGACCAGCCTGGCCAACATGGTGAAACCCTGTCTCTACTAAAGATACAAAAATTAGCCGGTCGTGGTGGCGGGTGCCTGTAATCTCAGCTACTCGCAAGGCTGAGGCAGGAGAATCGTTTGAACTGGGAGGTGGAGGTTGCAGTGAGCCGAGATCACGTCACTGCACTCTAGCCCGGGGGACAGAGCGAGACTCTGTCCCCGGAAAGGAAGACAGAAAGTGGGGAGGGGGGCCGGGGGGGGCAGGAATGGGAGGGAGGGAAGGCAAGGGAGGGGACAGAGAAGTAAGAAGGAAGGAAGGAAGGAAGGGAGGGAGGAAGGGAGGAGGGAAGGAAGGAAAAAAGGAAGGAGAAAGAAAAGAAAAAAAAAAAAAGGAAGAGCGAGCGAGCTGGCTGAAGCTGGGCCCTCTCTAAGAAAGTAACAGACGTGGCCGGGCGCGGTGGCTCAAGCCTGTAATCCCAGCACTTTGGGAGGCCGAGGCGGGTGGATCACGAGGTCAAGAGATCGAGACCATCCTGGTCAACATGGTGAAACCCCGTCTCTACTAAAAAAAAAAAAAACTACAAAAAAAGAAAGTAACAGACACAAAGATCCAGGCCCCTTGCGGTGCTGCCTGCAGTTAGGGATCCATGTGGGGCTACTTTCCTCAACCCCCTCGCAGGAGCGTGGCCTCTTTGAGTCCTGGTATAGGACACAATGTTCCCCGCCTCAACAAAAGTCACCCCCAGTCCCAATGGACTCCGCCAGTGGGGCTGTTTTGCGTCCACAGGCAGAGGAGCGAGGGAAGAAGCTGCTGGAAACCTGGGAAAGGGACCTGCTGGGATGGGCACCAGCCACCCACTGACCACTGCCCTGGCTTTCAAAACCTCCGGCAGGACCAAGGGACAGAGCAGACTCAGGACACCCCTCCCTGCCCTCAGCCACTGCGCCTCCTCTCCTGTGAGCGCCCCTTGGCCCCGCTGAAGGCCGCCTCTCACAGGGCCGTCTTCCCTGCCTCTCAGCCTTTGAGTCGGCTGGTTCTCAGCCAGCTGGGATTTTGCTTCCTATCAGGTATTTTTGGTCATCACAACTGCAGGGGAGGGTGCCCCTGACATCTCGTGGGCAGAAACTGGGAATGCTCTTAAACGTCTTACAATGGGCTGGGCGAGGTGGATCCTGCCTGGAATCCCAACATTTTGGGAGGGTGAAGCAGGCAGATCACCTGAGGTCAGGAGTTCAAGACCAGCCTGGCCAACATAGTGAGACCCCTATCTCTACAAAAAACTTAAAAATTAGCCACGTGTGGTAGTGCACGTGCAGTCTTGGCTACTGGGGCGGCTGAGGCGGGAGGAATGCTTAGCCTAGGAGTTCAAGCCTGCAGCGAGCCATGCTCACCCCACCACACTCCAGCCTGGGTAACACACAAGACCCTGTCTCCGAAATCAACATCCTCAGGGTCTAGGAAAATACATAGTATTAGACTGGAAAAGTGTGAAATACGAAATAGAAAACAAATAAACAGAACATCCTACCACAGCCAGGACCGCCCCTGTGCACTGTGGAAGGTTTCCAGGCACTTCAGAGGACGTGCTTAGGCCCACAACAAGGAATTATCTGGCCCCAAAAGTCAGTAGCACCCAGGTCAGAACCTCAGCCTAACACTGCCCTCTTTTGGCAGAAGTAGAGATGGAGACTTTGGAAGCTCGGGGACTCATGCGGGAACCCGGGGACATCCCAGCCATGCCTTGGTTGGGGACTGACCCAAACCCACCCACAGCTGCAGAGCTACAGGCAGATGCCCCACTGCTGTGGCTGCTACCTGGGGACCACTGGCAGGGCGTGTACCCCCAGAAAGCCCTCTTTCCCACGGCCACTCTGTTCTTGCCAGCTCTGGTTCTTTCTGGGGGCACTGGGACACGTTTCTCCTGAGCTGCGCCTCCCTCTCCCTGCTATGCTGCCACCAGGGCAGAGGGTGGGAAGCAGGGAGGGAGGGGAGGTACTCACAGCACCCATGAGCGCCACCCCAGAGCCAAGGTTGATGACAGTGGGGATGATGCTGAACTTCCCTGCCTGGAAGATAGAGACAGGCGAGTGAATGAGGCTGGGTGGACAGCAGGGTCCCCAGGGCCCCTCCCAATGTCCCGTGCCCCACCCTGCCCAGCCTCAGAATAGGAGAACCCACACACCTTGCCGTTCACCATCACGTCAAAGCGGATCCCGTAGGCTTTGATCAGGGTGCGGAACTCCACCCCGGCTGCATCTCGGTAATATTTGGCAAATCTGAGGGAGACAGGTCAGAAGAGGCCTCAGCCTGCCTGGCCTTCCCTCTTTGGGCAGCACAGATGTGTCTTCTCTGGGGACTTCGGAGGACTCCTGGGACTCTGACTCTCAGCAGCCCCAGGAGAGGCGTGCAGACCCTCTCACTGAGCCAAAACCAAGACTCATGCAGCTCTGGAATCCCTGCCAGAATTCCCCGGGGAGCGAGGCTTTCCTGCTCTACTCTGAGCAACCCCCCAGGTCGCCAAAGCGCTGGTGGAAAGAACACCGCAGAGGCAGCAAGCCTCAGCATTACGGAGAGAACAGGCGAGAGCACACACTCCTCTCCCCCGAGGCACCCCCAGCTTCAGTCGCCGGCCGTTCTGCTGGAGTCCCCACCTCTCCTTAGCCATCTGTCCCTGTACCTCCTGCTCTGACACCCACCCCCAGGAAGGGGTGTCATCATGCTGGCACCCAGAGGAGTGCCACTGATCATGGTCAGGTCACAAGGGGGCACCGGCTGCGGTTACCTGAAGTTGTACCCGGAGGAGACAGACTTTGAAAGCTTATTGTCCAGACGGCTAAAAGAATAGTGAGGGTGGCACTCAGAGGCGGCTTTATCAAGATCACAGTTCCATTCAATATTAATTCCTATCACACCACCCTTGATAAAAGAGAGACAAGGGTCAGCGCGAGGAGCTTTCCGGAGACGGACGGTGTTACAGGCTGGCTCTTCGCCAGCGCTGGACGAGAGGAGGTGCTCAGGTATGAGGTCAGCCACTCGGGACGCCCTCCGGGACGCTTAGTCCCACCCATTGGGGGGCTGAGACCACCACATCGCCCAGCCCCAGGGCTGCCTCCTTCATTCTTCAAGGGGAAGGGAGCCACCCAGGGTGAGCCTCTCCTCTGGACTGGCACCTCACACTCCCGCCAGGATGCGCCAATGGGCTCCGAGTGGCTCCCCTTCAGCAGAGGCCCTGAGGACTCAGAACTGCATAGCAGGTGCTGAGTCTGGCCCTCACTGAGTGCCTGTGGCCTGAGCGCTGCCGCAGCCTGGCTGGGTCACAGCTCATTCTGAAAACAGTGCATCCCTGGGGGTGGGTGACTTTGCAGGGCCACCCTCACCCCAGGAGTCCCCGGCCACACACCCTCCTCGATGCAGAGCCTGGCCCAGAGGCCCCAGGCCCTCCGGGAGGGCTCACCGAGTGCACACCACCCACCTCCAGGGCTATATCCTGGAAGTCGCTCCCCGCCCAGCGGATCACAGAGCCCATGCGGAAGATGGGGCAGTAGTGGTTCTTGGGGCCAAAGCGGCAGGATTTCAGGGATGCTCTGTCCTTGGCATCGATCACATTGCTCCTGGGTGCAGGCCGCGTGCAGCAGAGAAACCAGGTAGAATTCCATGTTCCCGGGCCTGGCCAGGAGCCACAAGGTCCCTCGCCAGACCTGGGTCCCGACAGCTCCCCCAGCAGCACCCTACTTTACAGCAGGGGGAAGGGGCGCCCCAGCATCCCCCACCATTCATTCACACGCATGCATCACACACGTGCACACACACACACACCCCAGGCACACCCCACCACGCACAGACCCGAGGCCTAGCCCAGGGGTCCCCCGTAGCCATGCCCACATACTTGGAGAAGTTGAATTTGGGGAAACGAATGTAGTTCTTTATGAAAATGGTGAAGTCTTCGGCCTCCTTCAGGAATGGCTCCCTGAAAACCAACCCAGAACAGCCTGTCCAGGAGGCCTCGCCCGTGCCCCTCCCCCAGGCCTGGGCCATGGGTCCCCGGGAGCCTCTGCCCAAAGACAGTGAATTTGCTCTGCTGGGGAGGTCTTCGGACCTTGCTGGGACAGCCTGCCTTCTCCCTCAGCACATGGCTCCCAGGGTGGCCAGGACTCCACCCTCAGGCTGGGACCCACCGCACGGGGCCAGGAAACTCCCCAGGGTCCTGGGCCTGCAGTCACTCACGCCGGCCTGGAGCGCGTCTCCAACGGGCACCAGGCAAAGATTTCACAGGTGCCCCTGGTCGAGTTCTCTCTCCACAGGCAGCGGCCCGTCTTCACTCCTGCAGGGTGGGACGGGATCAGTGCCAGGCGCCTCCCACTCCGGGTCATCCTTTGGCCCCCGGCCACCCCAGGCCCTCACCGTTTCCAGCTGTAACCGCCTCTCCTGGGTGGCAGTCACTGTCCTCGGAGCATGCGCCATCAGGAATGTCTTCATTCTGCCAGGAGAGAAGGGGCACCTGGACTGGGGGGGTTCCCCAGCTCAGAGCCAGGTCCCACTCCAGGAGTTAGAACAGGGGTTCTTCTGACGCCTGGGGCCACACACTCTTTGAGAACCTGCTTCTCCCCCATACAATGCCAGAACCACACATGGGCGCACACAGCCTCCCGGACCCTTGGAGTGCAGAGACACCTCTGCTTCGGAAGAGTAGACCCAACCACTGCCGGCGGCTCTCCCACCCCCACGCCAAGGCCCCTCGCCAAATCAAACCTCAGCACAGACGTTCTGCCGCTGGTTGGGGGTCACGATCAGGTTGGTGACCACAAAAAAGACGTTCTCTCCCTAAGGAACCAGAGAGGCACTAAGGAACCTCCTCCTGTCCTCTTAAGGACCCCTCACTTCCCAGCTACTTGGAAGAGGATGGACCTGGGTATCGGAGATAATGGGGCCACAGAATTGGTGGACTCTGCCGGGCGCAGTGGCTCACGCCTGTAATCCCAGCACTTTGGGAGGCTGAGGTGGGTGGATCACGAGGTCAGGAGATCAAGACCATAGTGGCTAACACAGTGAAACCCCATCTCTACTAAAAATACAAAAAATTAGATGGGCATGGTGGCAGGCATCTACAGTCCCAGCTACTTGGGAGGCTGAGGCAGGAGAATTGCTTGAGCCTGGGAGGCGGAGGTTTCAGGGAGCCAAGATTGCACCACTGCACTCCAGCCTGGGCAAGAGAGCGAGAGTCTTTCTCAAAAAAAAAAAAAAAAAAAAAATTGGTGGACTCTGCCCATCTGCTCATGGACCCCACTGTCCCCAGGCAGAGGTCCTCTGACAGATCTCTTCCAGGCTCACAGACCCCAACTGCCCCCAAGATCTGGGCCCGGGTCTGGGAGAAGTGCGGGCAGTGATGAGGCTGCCCCGGCCCCGGCCCCGGCCCCAGCCAGCTAAACAGGCTGGGGAGCCCTTCCCAGAGGCAGTGGCATAGAAGCGGGGTTCTCTGTGGCAGGCCACCTGACTCACAATGACCTGAAAGTTCTCTGGGTCCCATTTGTCCTCAACAGACTCAGACAGAATAGAGCAGTGGCACGTGGCACAGAAAAGAGGGCAGGGGTTTGGCCTGGGAGGCAGGGTCTGGACAGGGCTGCTGTCTGCAGACCCTGCCAGCTATTGGGCCAAGGGAGACCATGGATGGGGGTCCCTGAGCATCCGAGAAGCTTCCCGTGCGACCCACGAACCAGGCCAGCCCTGCCAGCCCTGGCCGCAGTGCTCGGAGGGGACTCAGACCTGGGGTGGGATGACATAGTCAGCGACGTCCCAGAGCCGCTCTCCAAGATCCGAGGTGTTGGTGAAGGCCACACCCTTGACTTTGGTGATGACGGCGCTCTGCAAGGAGGCGTCCACGTCTTGGTAACCCTTCTTTATCAGGAATACCCATCTGTGGGAAGGGGGACAGTGGGGGGCATCAGCCACACCGCTGCATTCTTGGGAGCTTCCCCAGGTCTGGGGTGGGGTGGGAGTCACAGCAGCGCCCAGGTGAGGGGAGGCAGGCTACGGCTCCTGGGGAGGGCCCACAGCCCCCACTGCTGCCTGAAACGCAGTCCCGCAAGCAGCAGAGGTGACAAGCAACCCCAGACATGGGGCGTCTAAAGAGGCAAAGACCACTGTCCACTCAAAAGCCCCCAGTGGACAAGCCCGCGCTGAAACCAGCTCAGCCACATACTGGTTTGGTGACCCCAGGCAAACCCATTTCCCATACATCCCTCTGGGGTTGTGGGGTGGCTAGCTGAAATGGTGCCTAACCTGAAACCAATCACAAGGAGACCTCAAACAAACCCAAACCAAGGGGCTTTCTAGAAAATCAGAGCACAGGCCAGGTGTGGTGGCTCTCGCCTGCCATCCGAGCCCAGACATTTGAGACCAGCCTGGGCAATGTAGTGAGACCCCATCTCTAGAAAAAATAAAAAAGTTATCCAGGAATGGTGGCACCAGCCTGTCATCCCAGCTACTCGGGAGGCTGAGGTGGGAGGATCCCTTGAGCCTGGGAGGTCGAGGCTGCAGTGAGCTGGGATTGTGCCACTGCAATCCCGCCTGGGTGACAGAGTGAGACCCAGTCTCAAAAACAACAGGCCAGGCACAGTGGCTCACGCCTGTAATCGCAACACTTTGGGAGGCCAAGGCGGGCTGATCATGAGGTCAAGAGATTGAGACCAGCCTGGCCAACAAGGTGCCCCATCTCTACTAAAATTACAAAAATTAGCAGGGCGTGGTAGCGGGCGCCTGTAATCCCAGCTACTCGGGAGGCTGAGGTAGGAGAATCGCTTGGACCTGGGAGGCGGAGGTCACGGTGCGCTGAGATGGCACCACTGGACTCCAGCCTGGCGACAGAGCGAGATTGAGAACAACAAAATGATAAAAAATCCCATGCTTTTTCATACCAAAAACACAAGCAACAAAAGAAAACATAGGTAAGCGTAAAACTTTCACGCATCAAAGGACACTCTCAAGAGTGAAAAGAACCCACAGAATGGGAGGAAACACCTGCAGTGATGTATCTGGTGAGGGTTAAGTATCCGGAATATATAAAGAACTCTCAGAATTTAGCAATAAAAAGGCAAATAAGAGAGAGATCCAAGACGGCTGATCACTAGTAGCTCCGGATCGTAGCTCCCAGTGAAAGCGCAGAGAACCAGAGGACGCCACACTTTCAGACGAATTTTTGTTGCTCACGCACCAGGAGATTCCCAGCAGAGGAGCCCCACGGGTCGCCAGCGCGACTCTTGTGGCCGGTGCAGTGGTTTTACCGGCGCCCCGGCGTGGCGGTTCTTGATACAGAGTAAACAGGACTGAGTCCCCTGTTGGTGGACGTTTGGAGCTCTGGGAAGGCACAGTGGCCTATTCAGCTGATTGAAGGACAAACTCAAGAAGGAAGCCAGACCGGAGATTCCCGAGCAGAAAAGCACCATCAATGTTAACGCCGCTGTTTTGGCCGGCGCAGTGGGTTGCTCAGATTCCAGAGCTGGGAATCAACAAGCTGGACATCCATTCAGAAACCTAATTAGAAAGTTGGTAATTACAAAGATGACAGGTGGATAAATTTACAACGAAAGGAAGAAATCAGCCTAAAAAGGCTGAGAATACCCAAAATCAGAACGCCTCTCCCTCTACAGGGGATCACAGTTCCTCATCAGCAACGGAACAAGGCCTGATGGAGAAAGACTGTGTTCCATTAACAGAAGCAGGCTTCAAAAGGTGGATGATAAGAAACTTCTGGGAATTAAAAGAACTTGTTCTAACCCAATGCAAAGAAACTAAGAACTTTTGAAAAAAGGTTTGATGAAATGCTAACGAGAATAGACAATTTGGAGAGGAATAAAAATGAATTAATGGAGCTGAAAAATACAACACGAGAACTTCACGAACTATGCACAAGTTTTAACAGCCGAATTGATCAAGCAGAAGAAAAGATATCAGAGGTCGAAGACCAACTTAATGAAATAAAACAAGAAGACAAGATTAGAGAAAAAAGGATAAAAAGGAAAGAGCAAAGTCTCCAAGAAATATGGGACTATGTGAAAAGACCTAATCTACGTTTGAGAGGTGTACCTGAATGTGACGAAGAGAATCAATCCAAGCTGGAAAACACGCTTCAGGACATTATTCAGGAAAACTTTCCCAACCTAGCAAGGCAGGACAATATTCAACTCCAGGTAATACAGAGAACACCACGAAGATATTCCTCAAGAAGAGCAACCCCAAGGCACATAATTGTCAATTCACCAGGGTTGAAATGAAGGAGAAAATACTGAGGGCAGCCAGAGAGAAAGGTCAGGTTACCCACAAATGGAAGCCCATCAGACTCACAGCAGATCTCTCAGCAGAAACCCCACAAGCCAGAAGAGAGTGGGGGCCAATATTCAACATCCTTAAAGAAAAGAGCTTTCAACCTAGAATTTCATATCCAGCCAAACTAAGCTTCACAAGCGAAGGAAAAATAAAATCTTTTGTGAACAAGCAAGCACTCAGAGATTTCATCACCACCAGGCCTGCTTTACAAGAGCTTCTGAAAGAACCACTACATATAGAAAGGAACAACCAGTATCAGCCTTTCTAAAAAATACCAAAAGGTAAAGAGCATCAACATAATGAAGAATTTACATCAACTAATGGGCAAAACAGCCAGCTAACATCAAATGGCAGTATTAAACTCACATATATTATTATTAAACCTAAATTTAAATCGACTAAATCCCCCAATCAAAAGACACAGCCAAAAACCCATCGGTATGCTGCATCCAGATCCATCTCACATGCAAGGATACACAAAGACTCAAAACAAAGGGATGGAGAAAGATTTACCAACCAAATGGAGAGCAAAAATAAATAAATAAAAAGCAGGAGTTGCAATTCTCGCCTCTGATAAAATAGACTTTAAAGCAACAAAGATCAAAAGAGGCAAAGAAGGATATTACATAATGGTAAAAGGATCAATGCAACAAGAAGAGCTAACGATCCTAAATATATACGCACCCAATTCAGGAACACCCAGATACATAGAACTTATAAAGAGACTTAGACTCCCACACAATAATAGTGGGAGACTTCAACATCAATATTAGACAGATCAACGAGACAGAAAGTTAACAAGGATATCCAGGACTTGAACTCAGATCCGGAACAAGTAAACTTAATAAACATTTATAGAACTCTCCACTTTAAATACACAAAATATACACTCTTATCAGTACCACATCACACCTATTCACAGGTTTAAATGAAATATTGGTTGGCTGCTTGTTTGTTATTTTCTTCACTCATTTTTTTTTTTCCTGTTTCCATTATTAAGCATAAAAGAGGTTTTCAGTACCCATTTTTAGACTGCATTCTAGCCTGGGCAATAAAGCAACACCCCCATTCTCTCTCCCTCTTCCTCTCCTTCATTCTTTTTTTTTCTTTCTTTCTCTCTTTCTTTAAAAAAATTAAAAAATTAAAAAGGCAAATAATCCAATTTTAAAACGAGCAAAGGACTTTAATAGACATTTCTCAAAAAAAAAAAAAAAAAAAAAAAAGATACACAGGCCGGGCGTGGGGGCTCATGCCTGTAATCCCAACACTTTGGGAGACCGAGGTGGGCAGATCACCCGAGGTCAGGAGTTCCAAATCAGCCCGAACAACATGGAGAAAGCCCATCTGTAGTAAAAATACAAAAATTAGCCAGGCGAGGTGGTGGGTGCCTGTAATCCAACCTACTCGAGAGGCTGAGGCAGGAGAATCACTTGAACCTGGGAGGTAGAGGTTGCAGTGAGCCAAGATCTTGCCATTGCACTCCAACCAGGGCAAAAAGAGTGAAACTCTGTCTCAAAAAAAAAAAAAAAAAAAAAAAAAAAAAACACACAAAAAAACAAATGTCTAATTAACACTAAAAAAAGATGCTTAATACCATTGGTCGTTAGGGAAATGCAATCAAAACCACAATAAAACACCACTTCATTCCCACTATGGTGGCTATAATCTTTTAAAAACTCTACAGAAAACAGGTGTTGATGAGGTTGTGAAGAAATTAAAACCCTTGTACATTACATCACTGACAGGGTTGTAAAAATGAGGTAGCTACTATAGACAACAGTTTAGCAGCTCCCCAAAAGGTTAAGGATAGAGTTACCATATGAGCCAGAAAATTCCCAAGAGACTGAAAACATGGGCCAGGCGCGGTGGCTCACGCCTGTAATCCCAGCACTTTGGGAGACTGAGGCACGTGGATCACCCGAGGTCAGGAGTTGGAGACCAGCCTGACCAACATGGTGAAACCCCATCTCTGCTTAAAAAATACAAAAATTAGCCAGGCATGGTGGCACATGCCTGTAATCCCAATTACTCCAGAGGCTGAGGCAGGAGAATTGCTTGAACTCCAGAGGCAGAGGTTGCAGTGAGCTGAGATCACGCCATTGCACTCCAGCCTGGGCAACAAGGGTGAAACTCCATCTCAAAAAAAAAAAATAAAAAAAAAAATTAAAAAATTGAAAATATATCGACACAAAAAACTTGTACATGAATGTTCTTATAGGCATTATTATTTTTTTTTTAGAGAAAGTCTCTGTCACCCAGGCGGGAGTGCAGCAGCGTGAGTAGCTGAGGTTACAGGCACCTGTCACCACACTTAGCTAATTTTTGTATTTTTAGTAGAGACGGGGTTTCACCATGTTAGCCAGGCTAGTCTTGAACCCCTGACCTCAAGAGATCCGCCCACTGTGGTCTCCCAAAGTGCTGGGATTACAGGCATGAGCCACCGCGCCCAGCGGTGTAGAAACCACCCAAATTTCCATCAACTGATGAATGCATGACCAAAATGTGGCTGCCCCACAGAGTGGGACAGTATTCAGCCACAAAAAAGAATGGAGGTCTAACAGATGCCACAAATGGGTGAGCCCTGAAAACATTACACTAAGTCAAAGAAGCCAGAAGAAAAGGCTGCATACTATACAATTTCATTTATAGGAAACATCCAGAATAGGCAAATCCATAGAAACAGAAACTAGATTACTGATTGCCAGGGACTACGGGAAACCCTCACTGACGATAACACACACAGGATTCGTTTGGGGGTGATGGAAAAGTTCTGGAATTAGACAGCAGTGATGGTTACAACCTTGTAAATGCACTAAAAAGCACTGAACTGCATCATTGTAAACGGTTACAATGGTGAATTTTACTTCAATCAAAAAAATGATTTAGGCCATGCACGGTGGCTCATGCCTGTAATCCCAACACTTTGGGAGGCTGAGGCAGGCAGATCACCTGAGGTCAGGAATTCGAGACCAGCCTGGCCAACATGGTGAAACCCGTCTCCACTAAAAATACACACACACACACAAAATTAGCCAGGCGTGGTGGCAGGCACCTGTAATCCCAACTACCTGGGAGGCTGAGGCAGGAGAATCGCTTGAACCCAGGGGGGGCGACGTTGCAGTGAGCTGAGATCGCACCACTGCATTCCAGCCTGGGCAACAAAGTGAGACTCCGTCTTAAAAAAGAAAAAAATGATGTAAAAAATTCTGCACTCTTCCAAAAATGTCAATATCCTGAAATACAAAGACAGACTCAGAAACAGTCCCAACTAATGGAGACTCAGGAGACGACACTAAGGGCACACATGCTTTCAGACCTTCTTTTGCTATAAAGGTAGTTATGGGGACCAGTCACAAACTGTCAAGGTTAGATAATATCGATTAATGTTAAGTTCATATTTTTTTCTTTTTTTTCTTTCTTTTCTTTTTTTTTTTCTGAGACAGAGTCTTGCTGTGTCACCAGGCTGGAGTGCAATGGTGTCACCTCGGCTTACTGCAACCTCCTCCTCCTGAGTTCAAGCAGTTCCCCTGCCTCAGCCTCCCAGGCAGCTGGGACTACAGGCACGCGCCACTATGCCTGGCTAATTTTTTGTATTTTTAGTAGAGGCAGGGTTTCACCATGTTAGCCAAGATGGTCTCCATGTCCTGACCTCGTGATCTGCCCGCCTCGGTCTCCCAAAGTGCTGGGATTACAAGCATGAGCCACCGCACCCAGCCAATCTCCTAATTTTCTTTTCCTTTCTTTCTCTCTCTTTCTTTTTTTCTGTCTTGCTTTCTTTTTTTTATAAGTGGAGTTTCACCCTTATTACCCAGGCTGGAGTACAGTGGTGTGATCTTGGCTCACTGCAACCTCCATCTCCCAGGTTCAAGCGATTCTCCTGCCTCAGCATCCTGAGTAGCTGGGATTACAGGTGTGCACCACCATGCCTGGCTAATTTTTGTGTTTTTAAAGTAGAGATGGGGTTTCACTGTGTTGGCCAGGCGGGTCTCGAACTCCTGACCTCAGGTGGTCCACCTGCCTTGGCCTCCCAAAGTGCTGGGATTACAAGTGCGAGCCACTGTGCCTGGCCACTGATCTCTAATTTTAATACTTGCACTTGGTTGAATAATTCCTGCTTGCCCTGCCGTATGAGGACACAGCACGAAGGTGGCCGTCTGCAGGCCAAGGAGAGCGCCCCTGTGAGAACCGGACCATGCTGCCCCCCTCATCTCAGACTTCCGCATCCAGGACTGTGAGAATTAAATTTCTATTGTTTCAGCCAAAGCAGCTTCATTCATTCATTCCCTCGTTCATTTCACATCTATTCCCGAAGCAGGTAAGAGATGCTAGGCCCACCCTCATGGCATCCCCGACCGACAGCGACGTTAGGCAAATGATCCCCCAAATAAGCCTCATAATTACCCTGTGGGAACGCCAGGGAGGAAGGGAGAGGGAGTACTGGAGAGCCCAGATCTGGGGGATGAGTGGGTGCTAAGCCAGCGGAGAAGGAAAGGCAGGCCTGCGGAGGATCAGCACAGCGCCTAGGAAGCTGCTTGGGTGGGAAGTGGCTGGGGGCCTGGGGAAGAAGCTCGGACAGTGCGGACTGCTGGGCCCATGGGCAGAGCCAGGCATCAGGGCTGCCCTCCCAGAAGGAGGCAGGAGCACTCCACAGCATTTGCTGAATGAACAAAGCGTGTCCCCAGTGCCCAACCCACTTCTTCCCTCCACCTACTCACCCCCCACTCCCGGGGGTAGGGCCGGAAGGCGCCTGGCAGAGCAGCCTCCACGAGTTGCCCCCTTGGCTTGCAGAGCCAGCAACTGCCAGATGGCATGAGGACGGGGGAAGGAGCCACCGGAGCTAGGTGCAGAGATAGAGGCCTCTGGGCAGGACCCCCAGCTGGACAGCAGAGAGGCTGGCAGCGGGTGGGGCAC
This sequence comes from Sapajus apella, assembly GCF_009761245.1. Classification (NCBI taxonomy): domain Eukaryota; kingdom Metazoa; phylum Chordata; class Mammalia; order Primates; family Cebidae; genus Sapajus; species Sapajus apella. The sequence continues at coordinate 399,781 of NW_022437142.1, read as the reverse complement.
CTTGACGGGAAGGGAACTGAGGGCCACGCGGGCTGATGAGTTACTCCAGCCGTGAGTAGGCAGTGACACCCTGTGATTATAAATAACCTGCCGGCGCCTGGGTCAGCTGCCAGGCCGAGGCCCAGGGAGGCTCGTGGGGCGACAGCTGCCACCCAGCCCCCTGGCACCCCTGCCCCCAACACTCTAGGGGAAGCTGCCACATGGAAAGCCTGGTAAATCAAGGAGCCCAGAGGCCCCTGCCCACATCTCATCACCCCAGAGCCAGTGGGGGGAGCGGAGGACCCCTCTCCACCTCCGACTCCTGCACCCAAGCACCCAAAGAGGACCCCAGCCCCAGCAGGCTCACAGATCCCGGCACCAGGGAAAACCGCGTGCACGCCGGCGACTTCCAGGACCCTGGGGAAGGACGCAGGGGCCGGCACCCGCCCTGCCCCTCCCCCGCCTCCCCCTACAAGTCCGCGGAGAACTCACACGACCAGGTACGCCAGGATGGAGGCCTGCAGCAGCCGGTACAGCAGCCCCACCTTCTTGTTCTTGGCGATGACATACTTCTCGGTCTTGTAGTCAAACAGCGACAGGCAGAGCCCCCCGCAGCCCGCCTGCCCCATGGCGCGATCTCAGCCGGGCCCACGTGCGCTCATGGGGAGCCCTGGGTGCCTGCGCGCCCGGCCAGTCTGCGCCAGCCCAGCTGCAGCTCCGGGGGCGCGGCGGCGGGTCGGGCCGGCCTTTTATCAGCGCAGCGGAGAAAGCCTGGGCTGGGAGCTGGGCTACAGGGAGCGCCGGAGCCTCGTACCCAGACCTTGCCGCCACCTTTTCCTCCTCCTCCTCCTCCCCTGACACACTGACACCCCTGCTGCCTGGGAGTGCAGCCCCGGATACGCAGGATCGCCTGCGCTGTGGCCCAGCTGAGAGCCGCGATCGCTGAGGAGAGGAAGTGAAAGGGGGAGGGGGAGGGGCTCCTCTTTTTAATTTTTTTTTTTTTTTTTTTTTTGAGATGGAGTTTCACTCTTGTTGCCCAGGCTGGAGTGCAGTGGCCTGATCTCGGCTCACTGCAACCTCCGCCTGCGGGGTTCAAGCGATTCTCCTGCCTCAGCCTCCCAAGTAGCTGGGATTACAGGCATGCGCCACCACGCCCAGCTAGTTTCGTATTTTTAGTAGAGATGGGGTTTCACCATGTTGGTCAGGCTGGTCTTGAACTCCTGACCTCAAGTGATCCGCCTGCCTCGGCCTCCCAAAGTGCTGGGATGACAGGTGTGAGCCACTACGACCAGCTGGGAAGGGCTCCTTTTAAAGCAAAATCCCCCTCTCTCTCCTCCCAAAGAAATCCCAAAGGGTTCTTCCTATTGAATAGATGGGGAGCTGAGGCCAGGGAAGGAAAGGCCTACCGCCCAGGAAGTGGACACACAGGTTTCTTGATTCACCTGGCGCCAGATCTCCTGCCAGGGAGATGCTTTCTTGCTCCGTTGAGGAGCTGGGGCCACCACACAGGCTGGAAGAGACCAGATGTGTCTCACCTGGGGCTACCTGTGTCTGCCGTGACGAGTGTGCGTTTCTACTAGTCACAGCAGACACAGGTTTAAAAGCCCACGCTCCTGGGGAGTCAGTGGTCAGGCAGGTTCTGAGTGCCCACAGCATGAAGAGCTCTGTCCCACACTCCGGGTGGGTGGGGTGGGGTGGGGAGACACAGGCAGCCCACCCTAAGATCCTAAAAATATGCCTGGAGCCTGTGCATGTACCAGTTGTCTGGAATGGTTCCCACGTGCAAGAAATAGACCTAATCCATGCAGCCATGACTGCAACCCTCTCAAGATGTGGAGTGAAGCAGGAGTGGGAGGGGGTGAGGGAGGGCCTCCTGGGGGCAGGTTGAGAACTCCTGGCAGCCACAGAAGCAGGGCCCTGGGTGAGCCCGCGCGGGAGGAGCTGTGCACGTCCACCTTCTGCATTCTGCTATCGGACCACAGGCAGCCCTGCTCCTCTCCCTACCCCTGGCCTTCACACACACACAGGCTCCCTTCCCGCAGCCACAGACTCCGGGCTTTGGAAGCTACCCTGAAATTCACCAGGTAGGATTCTAAAGCAAAAGCCCCAAGGAGGGTCTCCAGTTTCCACGTGCCTGGGAATCATTTGGAAGAAAAAGGCAAGTTTTAGGCCCCGTCCCTAACATTCTCTGATGGGGCTGGGAACCTGCATTTTGCTCTCGGGCTGTCTTTTGGGGAAGCGTAAAACGCAACCGCGGTTTCTTCAGAAAGGCCTGTTCTTATCACTCACCAAAAGTAGTCCCCAGCCCCAACCCAGCCACTTTCTACCCCATTCCCCCACCTTCCCCTCAGAGCACCTGTCACTAGACAACAGGATCTCGTTAGCTTAGTGACCGTGTCTCCCTAAGCTCCCGGAGAGCAGCGGCCTGGCCTTTGGACACCTCTGTATATCCCTGCGCTTGCCTAATAGTTCTAGACATATTACTGAACGAGCAGACAAACCTAACCCTGATTTTTTTTTTAAACAGGGGAGACATTGTGAGCTGCCACCCTGCCCCAGTCATGACAGAATTTTGGGGGCTGAAGTCACCCTGGCTGTCCTGCCAGCCTCCTCCTCAGCCCCCGGCTAACACAGTGCTCCGATGCCCACCAAAGCAGCCGCCACCCAGTGACATCACGCCCGTCTCCCGACGGTGCTGCTCCGGGCTGAGGTCAGTGGGAAGGTGGACTTTCAGAGGCTGGCAGACGTCACCGGAACTGCCGCTGCCCTGGAGAAGAGCCCCCATCAACCCCGGCACAGGGCCACCTGAGCATCACACAGATGGTGCCACATGGAGTCTCTCCACCCCGCAAAGGGAGCTCCAGGTTTTGTTCCAGGGCCTGTTTGTTCCATGGAGGGGTCTCTAGAGACCAGGTGCCTCATTTTTCAGGGGGGAGTAAGAAGGGGGTGGGTAAGTAAGGCCCCAGAGCAGAGCCTACCACTAGCCCCAGTCTAAGACACTCTGCTGTTCCTGGTTCATCAAACCTTTGTATGCTGCTCAAGAGTCTGAACTGCCAGGTGCTTGCCCTCCGTGTCCTCTCTTAACCGCTTTAGAGAAGCGGCTCTGCTCTGACTTGCCCTCCAGGCAGCCGCTCCTGAACTCCCCACAGCACAGCCAAGACCAGGCTGCAACTTCTGACTGACCTGCCCTGAAGCTTTAGAAACCACATGAGGGAACGCCTGTAATCCCAACACTTTGGGAGGCCAAGGCAGGCGGATCACAAGGTCAGGAGTTTGAGACCAGTTTGGCCAACATGGTGAAACCCCGTCTCTATTAAAAATACAAAAATTAGCCAGGTGTGGTGGTGCATGCCTGTAATCCCAGCTACTCAGGAGGCTGAGGCATGAGAATTGCTTGAACCCAGGAGGCAGAGGTTACACTGAGCTGAGATCACGCCACTGCACTCCAGCCTGGGCAACAGACTGAGACTCTGTCTCAAAAAACAAAACAAACAAAAAACCCACATGAGTGGCATCTAGAGGGGACAGGGCTCTTGGGGACAGGACCAGGCCCATCCTTGCTGGGTCCCTTACTGCACATCCTCACAGACTATTTCCAGACCCACTAGTGAGTCATGACATCAAATTACTGAGTGACAACCAGCATTAAAAAAATAGATTGGGCCGGGCGCGGTGGCTCACGCCTGTAATCCCAGCACTTTGGGAGGCCGAGGCGGGTGGATCACGAGGTCAAGAGATCGAGACCATCCTGGTCAGCATGGTGAAACCCCGTCTCTACGAAAAATACAAAAATTCAGCTGGGCATGGTGGCGCATGCCTGTAATCCCAGCTACGCAGGAGGCTGAGGCAGGAGAATTGCCTGAACCCAGGAGGCGGAGGTTGCGGTGAGCCGAGATCGCGCCATTGCACTCCAGCCTGGGTAACAAGAGTGAAACTCCGTCTCAAAAAAAAAAAAAAAAAAAATAGATTGGGCACAGGCGCTTATGCCTCTAATCCCAGCACTTTGGGAGGCCGAAGCAGGAGAATCAGGAGAATAGCTTGAGCCCAGGAGTTCAAGACCAGCCTGGGCAACACAGCAGAACCTTGCCTCTACATATACATAAATACATAATTAGCCAGGTCAGCTGCAGTGGCTCATGCCTTTAAACCCAGCACCTGCCGGGTGCGGTGGCTCACGCCTGTAATCCCAGCACTTTGGGAGGCCGAGGCGGGTGGATCACAAGGTCAAGAGATCGAGACCATCCTGGTCAACATGGTGAAACCCCGTCTCTACTAAAACTACAAAAAATTAGCTAGGCATGGTGGTGCGTGCCTGTAATCCCAGTTACTCATGAGGCTGAGGCAGAAGAATTGCCTGAACCCAGGAGGCGGAGGTTGCGGTGAGCCGAGATCTAGCCATTGCACTCCAGCCTGAGTAACAAGAGCGAAACCCCCCTTTCTGACCAGGACAAGATCGGAAGCCCAGCACCTTGGGAGGCCGAGGCAGGAGGATTGCTTGAGCCCAGGAGTTGGATACCAAAAAATAAAAAACATTAGCTGGAGGTGGTAGTGTGCACCTGTGGTCCTGGGTGCTTGGGAGGCTGAGGCAGGAGGATCACTCAAGCCCAGGTGGGTTGAGGCTGCAGTGAGCCATTATTGCATCACTGCACTCCAGCCTGGGTGATAGAGACCCTAGCTCTTTAAAACAATTGACCAGGTGTAGTGGTGCACACCTGCAGTCCTAGCTGCTTGGGAGGCTGACGCAAGAGGATCGCTTGAGCCAGCAGTTCAACGCGGTAGTGAGCAATGATCGCAAAAGAAATAGAAAATATTAGTGTATCTTAGAAAGTGTGGGTATTACGTGAAGTTTTTGTTTCAAGTATGAGTGTCCACATATGGCATAGAGGTGTGGAATATACTTCTTCTTGTGGGTCACAAAATAATGTGGAAAATACTGACAAGCTGTGCCCCCCAGTATCTGCATCTGTCTCCACAGCTGAAGCAACTCACCACCATCACAAGCACATGCCAAACACACGTGCCCAATGGGGAGATGAGGACTTTGCTTTTTACATTTGCATCATTAAAAGTCCAAGTCAGGGCTAGGTACAGTGGCTCACGCCTGTAATTCCAGCACTTTGGGAGGCTGAGGTGGTCGAGTCACCTGAGGTCAGGAGTTCAAGACCAGTCTGGCCAACATAGTGAAACCCCGTCTCTACTAAAAACACAAAAAGTTAGCTGGGCGTGGTGGCGCATGCCTGTAATCCCAGCTATCCGGGAAGCTGAGGCAGAAGAATCGCTTGAACACGGGAGGCGGAGGTTGCAGTGAGTCGGTGCCACTGCACTCCAGCCTGGGCAACAGAGTGAGACTCCAGCTCAAAAAAAAAAAAAAAAGTCCAAGTCAGGGACATTTCCAAAACCAAGATGAGTTCTCCACTGGAGAGAAAATCACCTGCTGTTTTCGAGTGACAGTTTGGATGTGTGCTCCTCTGGATCTCATGCTGAAACGTGACCTCGCATGTGGGAGGCGTTGGGTCACAGGTGTGGCTCCCTTAGATGGCCTGGCGCTGTCTCCATGATAATGAGTGAGTTCTTATTCTGTTAGTTCACGAGACAGCTAGTTGTATAAAAGAGCCTGTCACCTCCTCCTCTCTCTTGCTCCCTCTCACATGTGACATGCCAGGTCCTCCTTTGCCTTCCGCTGTGATTGGAAGCTTCCCGAGGCCTCCCCAGAAACTCTCCTCACCCCAGTCAGGGGTCCGGGGTGAATGGCTGGTCTTCAGAGCAGGCACAACCCCCTCACTGCCTCACCACCACACCGCTTCTTCTCCTCCCTCACAGGAGTCCACATCACTCCTGGGTGGATCACTTGAAGTTGGGAGTTCAAGACCAGTCTGGCCCACATGGCAAGACCCCATCTCTACTAAAAATAATACAACTAGCAGGTGTGGTGGCGAGCACCTGTAATCCCAGCTACTTGGGAGGCTGAGGCAGAAGAATCGCTTGAACATGGGAGGCAGAGGTTTCAGTGAGCTGAGATTGTGCCACTGCACTCCAGCCTGGGTGACAGTGCAAGACTCCATCTCAAAAAAAAAAAAAAAAAGCTCAGAAACAAACTAGGCCAGGCCTGTATCAGGGAGATCCCATAAGCACTGAGGCAGGAGCAAAAGGCTTCAGCCTGTTTCCATATAAATAATGAAGAAGAAAGTAACTAGAAATAAAACCGTAGTAGTTATTAGTTACTCAAATGTGATCTTAGTTATTCATAGGTGATCTTAATTCTTTTACTAACGCCTATCAGGTTGAAGTGTGAACCTGGGGTGACATTGCGAAATGAATGGCTCTAAGGCAAAATGCCCTAAGCCCTCTGTCACGCCCGCATAAGGGCTGCTGGAGGGCGCCTCGGCCGTGCGGCAGTGCCAGCCCCGCTGTTTAGCCAGCTAGGGAAGGAGACAAAATGGCAGAGACGTCTTCTTCCTGGGGAAGTTAGGAGAAAACTCCGCTTCGCCAAGCTCTTGTGGTAGGCCTGACACAGACATCCGGGGGTTAACTGTCTCTGTGATGCTGTGCTTCAGCGGTCACATTCCATGTCCGCTTCTACACCTGGTTCTACTTCTACACCTGGTTCCTTTTTTCTTAAAAAAGATAATCAGTAATAGTAATATAAATCTTAAATGTTTTAGTTTTTTCTTGATAAGTATGGAAAAAGTACTGATACATTATGCTCCTTTTTCTTTTTTTTTTTTTTTTAAAGATGGGGTTTCACCATGTTAATCAGGCTGGTCTTGAACTCTCGACCTCAGGTGATCCGCCCGCCTTGGCCTCCAAAGTGCTTGGATTACAGGCGTGAGCCACCGTGCCGGGCCGCATTATGCTCCTTAACTCACTTCAGGTGAGTTCCAGAAATTCCCGAGCCCCTACCTGAATGACCCGTGATGTACTTGACCCTATCACTGCCACGCCCTACCTACCCTGTCCCCAGACTCCGACCACCAAGGCCATGCCCTACCTACCCCGCCCCCAGATTTGCAACTCAATAAAAGTGAGAGTGTTCTGGCATTCGGAGCCACTGGACCCCTGGGCCCAAACTCTCTTTTCTCTCTCTGTCTCGTGTCATTTATTTCTACAATTTCTCGTCTCTGCATCAGCCAGGAGTGGCTCACAGAACCCTGTAGGGCTGGACCCTATACAGGCCCAATGGCTCACACCTACAATCCCAACATTTTGGGAGGCTGAGGTGGAAGAATCACTTGACCCCAGCAGTTAGAGACCAGCATGGACAACAAAGTGAGACTCTTGTTTCTAAAAAAAAAAAAAAAGTTTTAAAATTCGCTGGGCACGGTGGCAAGTCCCTGTGTCTCCACCTCCTCGGGAGGCTGAGGTGGGAGGACTGCTTGAGCCCAGGAGGTTGAGGCTGCAGAGAGCTGAGATCGTGCCACTGCACTCCAGCCTAGACGACACAGAGAGACTCCTTCAAAAAAAGAAAAAGAAAACCTCTCATTTCTCCATGGGATGAGCAGCTTCCAAGACGGAAAGTGTCCGCTGCAGGGGCGTTGCTGACAGCATCACTGTGTTCCCAGCAGCAGCCTGGGGTGTCACTTGGTCACGCCTGCAGCCTCCAAAGACACATGGGTTCCCTCTTCCCCTCCAGCCCTAGTGAGGGTGAAATAACACCTTCCCCTTAGCCTGAGATTCCGACAAACTCAGAAAACATTCTCCACAGAATTAAAGGAAACAAAATAGAAATCAAATAATCCAAAATCCCGTAACAAATATGGTTCTTGGTGGAGGTTCAGATGTTACTTCCTTTTTTCTTTTTGAGATGGCGTCTCGCTCTGTCACCCAGGCTAGAGTGCAGTGGCATGCAACCTCCGCCTCCAGGGTTCAAGCGATTCTCCTGCCTCAGCCTCCCGAGTAGCTGGGATTACAGGCGTGCACCACCATGCCCAGCTAACTTTTATATTTGTAGTGGAGATGGGGTTTCACTGTGTTGTTCAGGCTGGTCTCAAACTCCTGACCTTGTGATCCGCCTGCCTTGGCCTCCCAAAGTGCTGGGATTACAGGTGTGAGCCACCGCGCCCGGCCTCAGATGTTACTTCCTTACGGTGAATTCTATTTCCCACCCCAAAGGAGCAGGAAGGCCTGGAAGGAGGAGATTCGGTAACTCCTAGGGCACACAAGGAGGCCATTCCAAGATAAGGGGCAGGTGCGGACCCAGCCTTCCCGCAGAGTCCTGAGGCGCTGGGAGGCCCAGAGAGACAAGAGTGAGAAAGGGTGGTGCAGGGAGTTTTACCAAGCGCCTCCCGATGCAACCCATCCTCTTCCTGTTGCTGACATCCTGCTATGACGAACATATCCCATTAATAGACATTACGGAGCCATTTAAATGGCAGATGCATTATTAATGTCGTTTAAATACAGTCAACGGGAGACAGGATGCTCCTCTCTGCGGGAGGCATTTTCCTGTCCATCAGCACCTTGTGTCACCCACCTTCATGATGGGTTGCTACTCAGCACCCAGCTCCCAATATTTCCACTGAGGAAAACTACGGAGATAGCAAACACTTGAAAGGTGAAGAGCCAAATCCTAGTGTCCACTGGGCACTAAAAAAGATAAAGATTCAAACTTGCCAGGCGCGGTGGCTCACACCTGTAATCCCAGCACTTTGGGAGCCAAGGCTGGTGGATCATGAGGTCAAGAGATTGAGACCATCCTGGCCAACATAGCAAAACCCCATCACTACTAAAAATACAAAAATTAGGCAGATATGGTGGCGTGTGCCTGTAATCCCAGCTTCTCGGGAGGCTTAGGCAGGAGAATCGCTTGAACCCAGGAGGTGGAGGTTGCAGTGAGCCGAGATTATGCCACTGCACTCCAGCCTGGGTGACAAAGCCAGACTCCATCTTATAAAAAAAAAAATGAAATAAAGATTCAAACTGGAAGGCCGGGCGCGGTGGCTCAAGCCTGTAATCCCAGCACTGTGGGAGGCCGAGGCGGGTGGATCACGAGGTCAAGAGATCGAGACCATCCTGGTCAACATGGTGAAACCCCGCCTCTACTAAAAATACAAAAAATTAGCTGGGCATGGTGGCGCGTGCCTGTAATCCCAGCGACTCAGGAGGCTGGGGCAGGAGAATTGCCTGAACCCGGGGGGCGGAGGTTGCGGTGAGCCGAGATCGCGCCATTGCACTCCAGCCTGGGTAACAAGAGCGAAACTCCGTCTCAAAAAAAAAAAAAAAAAAAAAAGATTCAAACTGGAGTCAGCCAAATCCACTAAGCAGCGACGACTCTACCATGGTACCTCCTAGAGCTCCGCGCATCTTGTTCTAACTCCAGTTCCCGGCGCTGGTTTCCCCACGTGTGAAATTTCTCACATGCATCCACCCTCTCCACTCTCAATTCCAGCACTGTGACTGGTCATGATACGAGGACGAGTGTGAAACCCACGTGTAAAATACCACGTGCGCCGGTGTGCCTGTGACTTCCCATGGTTCCTTGCACATGATTCGGATCCAGTGCAGGGTCCTACCTGCCTTCCCAACCGCACGGTCCCCGCTACACACTCAGCCTCAGCCAGGTTGGCCCGTGTGCCTTACCACAGTTTTCACTTTCCAGCCCCCTGCCTCTGCCCAGGTGGGTCTCTCCTCCATCCATCGTGGCTTCAAGGCTCAACTTACAGGCATCTGTCTCCTTCAAGAAGCCCTCCCGGCCAGGCATGGCGGCTCACACCTGTAATCCCAGCACTCTGAGAGGCTGAGGCAGGTGGATCACGAGGTCAGATGTTCAAGACCAGCCTGACCAAGATGGTGAAACCTCGTCTCTACCAAAAATACAAAAATTAGCCAGGTGCGGTGCCAGGCACATATAATCCCAGCTACTCGAGAGGCTGAGGCAAGAGAATCAATTGAACCTGGGGGTTGTGGTGAGCTGAGATCGTGCCATTGCACTCCAGCCTAGGCAACAGATTCCATCTTAAAAAAAAAGCGGGGTGTCGGGGGGGGGTCCTGGATCACTCTCCTCCTCAAATACCCACACAATAAGATCCATACAATTTGGAGAATTCATTGCTTTCTCCCTTGATGTCACAGTCAGGTACATTATCTGTCAAGCAGGGGCCAAGAGGGCAGGAAAGGCCTTTACCAGTCTGACCACAGGCCCTGCATGAAGTCGGTGGTCACTGAGGCTTGTAGAATGATGAACAAAGAATGAATGATGCCGGGTGTGGTGGCGCATGCCTGTAATCCCAGCACTTTGGGAGGCCGAGGCAGGTGGATCACCTGAGGTTGGGAGTTTGAGACCAGCCTGGCCAAACTGGAGAAACCCTGTCTCTACTAAAAAGACAAAAAAAAATTAGCCGGGTGTGGTGGCACATGCCTGTAATCCCAGCTACTCAGGAAGCTGAAGCAGGAGAATCACTTGAACCCCGAAAGCGGAGGTTGTGATGAGCCGAGATCACACCATTGCGCTCCAGCCTGGGTAACAAGAGTGAAACTGCATCTCAAAAAAAAAAAAAAAAAAAGAATAAATGAAATTTATAATCACCCATTAGCCTGCATAGTTGAAGTGTCTGGGGTAGAGTGACTAAGTGACTTTTATTTTTGTGTGTATATTAATAGATTCCTCTTTTCTTTTTTGAGACAGTGTCTCACTCTGTCACCCAGGCTGGAATGCAATGGCACAGTCATGGCTCACCGCAGTCTTGACCTCCCTGGGCTCAGGTTATATTCCCACCTTAGCCTTCCAAGTAGCTGGGACTACGGGTATGTAACACACCTACTTTTTTTTAAGACGGAGTCACGCTCTGTTACCAGGCTAGAGTGCAGTGGCACAATCTCGGCTCACTGCAACCTCCGCCTCCCGAGTTCAAACAATTCCCTTGCCTCAGCTTCCTGAGTAATTGAAACTACAGGCGTGCACCACCATGTCTGGCTAATTTTTGTATTTTCGTAGAGACAGGGTTTCATCATGTTGGCCAGGATGGTCTCAAACTCCTGACCTCAGGTGATCCACCCGCCTCGGCCTCCAAAAAGTGCTGGGATTAGAGGTGAGAGCCAGCACATCCGCCTGTAATCTTAATACCAACAGAAGTTATATATTCCTGTCACACTAAGCTACCGCAAATATCTCAAAATGTAATGTAAGCTTATCACCACTTTGGAAGTAGGGTAGTTATAGACCTGCTGCTTTAAGGCATTAAGAAAGATATACATATATCTCTATATACCTTTTTTTGTTGAGATGGAGTCTTGCTCTGTCACCAAGCTGGAGTGCAGTGGCACAATCTCGGCTCACTGCCACCTCTGCCTCCTGGGTTCAAGCGATTCTCCTGCCTCACCCTCCCAAGTAGCTGGGACTACAGGTGCGCGCCACCACGCCCGGCTAATTGTTGTATTTTTTTTTTTTTTTTTTTTTAAAGACGGGGTTTTACCATGTTGGTCAGGCTGGTCTTGAACTCCCAACCTCAGGTGATCCACCCACCTTGGCCTCCAAAGTGCTTGGATTACAGGCGTGAGCCACCACACCTGGCCAATTGTTGTATTTTTAGCAGAGACAGGGTTTCATTATGTTGGCCAGGATGGCCTCAATCTCTTAACCTCGTGATCCACCCGCCTTGGCCTCCCAAAGTGCTGGGATTACAGGCCTGAGCCGCCAGGCTCGGCTTGTTCATTTTTTAAAACGTTCTGATTATTAGATTTCAATATAAATGATTTTTGTAAACGTTTATTGTTTAAAAATAAGCTGATAGACGGATGGGAACACGTGGTAAAGCAAGCAGGGGAAAATGCACACAGCAGAAACTAGGTGGTGGGCAGACCGGTGTTCACGGTAAAATTCAACTTCTCTGTATATTTCAACATTTTCGTAACACAACATGTGGGAAAATGTCTGAGAAGGGGTCGCTGGCCTGCCAAAAGGATCTGTGGCACACAAAACAGTCAGAAACCCCTAACCTAGAGGTCTGGTGTCCTTAACCAGCTAGCCAAGGCAGGCAGGTCTTCATCCAGGAGGCAAAAGACCCCAAGCTCATATTCCAATTCCACTTAGACTGGCAGCCTTTTACCAGACTAAGAAACCAAAAACGTTTGCAGAACCAAAGTGGGCCAGTGGTGTTTTCTCTCACTCACCCCAGCACTCTTAGCCTCAGATCTCACAACTCTGAAGAGAGGGAAGATCACCCCGAAAACACCTGCCAGTGCTCTGGGCAGGGCAAGTCCTCTCCCTTGTGGTACTTAGGAAGAGTGTCTTTTAGACAGAGTACCAATGATGTTGGCTGCTTCCTAACACCCACCACCTCATCTGTAAGACGTAGTCCCCCCACATTGGAGAGCACATAGCTCTCTAATCCTATTAAAGTCAAATCACCCTTACATGCACAAAGGCTCAGAGGTTCAGAAGTAGCAATGCACCTCTTCTATCCCAGAAGCACGGAGCAGTTCAGAAAAAGCTAATGAGAAAACACTAGGGCCATGTTGTTTTAACTGGACCAGAAAGAAAAAGTAGCCGGGCATGGTGCCTCACGCCTGTAATCCCAGCACTCTGGGAGGCCGAGGCGGGTGGATCACAAGGTCAAGAGATCGAGACCATTCTGGCCAACATGGTGAAACACCGTCTCTAATAAAAATACAAAAATTAGCTGGGCTTGGTGGCACGTTCGTGTAGTCCCAGCTACTCAGGAGGCTGAGGCAGGAGAATCACTTGAACCCAGGAGGTGGAGGTTGCAGTGAGCTGAGATCTTAACACTGCACTCCAGCCTGGAGACATAGCTAGACTCCACCTCAAAAAAAGAAAAAGAAAGAAAGAAAAAGCAAAGCACAGAAGAAAAAAAAAGTCATCTTAATTCATGGAAAAATACATGGGCTTACCAACAATCACAGAAAAGTAAAACTGAAACTGTAATTATATACCCATCAAGCAAACAAATTAAGTAAAAACGGAGATTCCAGCCCAAGTTCATGTTGCTGATAACCACATCAAGTGGCCCGGTCTTTCTGGAAAGCACTTTGGCACTGCACAGCAATTACAAAAAGTTTTTAACTCCACTCTTGGAAAAAGCTAAAAGGGCTTCTTTACGAATTGTAAAGAGCTATATAAACTTATGTGATTAATTCCCCAAGGATTACATTAGCCCAAGAGGATACCTCTATTCTCCCACCCAACCCCCAGCATTTAGCAGCACCACTTAGCTTCCGACATGCATTCCTTGAAAATGGCCACAAATGATCACAAATGGCAGAATATGCAATCCTCTTTATGCAGCCCCCCTCAAAAAACCCTACGTACTTATACATATATATGAGCACTTACAAATGCACAGAATATGGTTTGGTTTTCTTAATTTTCTTTTTTCTTTTTTTTTTTTTTTGAGACAGAGTCTTGCTCTGTCACCCAGGCTGGAGTGCAATGGCACAATCTTGGCTCACTGCAGCCTTTGCCTCCTGGGTTCAAGGGATTCTCCCGCCTCAACCTCCCAAATAGCTGGAACTAGAGGCACACGTCACCATGCCCAGCTAATTTTTGCATGTTTAGTAGAGACAGGGTTTCACCACGTTGGTTGGCCAGGCTGGTCATGAACTCCTGACCTTAGGCGATCCACCCGCCTCGGCCTCCCAAAGTGCTAGGGTTACAGGTGTGAGCCACCGTGCCCAGCTCAGATTATGATTTGGAAGGATACATGTTAAACCAGGTCACCTCAGCTTCTGAGGACGAGCTTCTGAGGAAGAGCAAGGTTGTGATAAGGGCAAATTTTCATTTTTACTGATTTCACTATGAGAAATATGCCTATGCATTACTCATGGACTTCACAAAATCTCCTTCCACTAATAAAAAACAAAGGCAAGTCAACAGAAGTTGGGAATTGTCTAGTTAGGTGCATCCTCCTGAATTCTGCTATTCGGATGACTCTGCCTGAAGTGATTAAAAGTTTCCCGGCTGGGTGCAGTGGCTCACGCCTGTAATCCCAGCACTTTAGGAGGCCGAGGTGGGCAAATCGCCTGAGGTCAGGAGTTCAAGACCAGCCTAACATGAAGAAACCCTGTCTCTACTAAAAATACAAAATTAGCCGGGTATGGTGGTGGGTGCCTGTAATCCCAGCTACTTGGGAAGCTGAAGCAGGAGAATCGCTTGAGCTTGGGAGGCAGAAGTTGCAGTGAGCCGAGATCACACCACTATACTCCAGCCTGGGCAACAAGAGCAAAAGGCTGTCTCAAAAAAGAAAAAAAAAAAAAAAAAAGTTTCCCTAAGCCAGGCACAATGTCATATGCCCTAATCCCAGCTATTCCAGATCACTTGAGCTCAGGAGTTCAAGTCCAGCCTGGGCAACAAGGTAAGACCCGTCTCCAAAAATGAAAATTTAAAAATTTTAATAAAGTTTCCTTTGATTCCATGTACTAATCTGTTCTTAGTTGGAGTAACGGTAAAATTCTGGCACTATTATGACTAGAAGACCCAGAAAATCTTAACCAAATACCCTTCCTTGTAAATGTATTAGAGATGTGCAGAGAATAACGAGCCAGTGCAAATCATTTAAGACTGCTGGAGGCCAGGCGCAGTGGCTCATGCCTGGAATCCCAGTGGGAGGCCAGGGCGGGCAGATCACCTTGAGGTTGGGAGTTCGAGACCAGCCTGACCCTGTCTCTACTAAAAATACAAAAATTAGCTGGGATTGGTGGTGGGCGCCTGTAGTCCCAGCTACTGAGGTGGCTGAGGCAGGACAATCGCTTGAACCCACAAGACAGAGGTTGCAGTGAGCCGAGATCACACCACTGTACTCCAGCCTGGGTGACAAGAGCAAGATCCTGTCTCAAAAAACTGCTGGCCTCATCCATGTAGAGTAACGTTTTCTCATAATCAAACTAGGCATAAATAATGTGAGCGATTCAGGTTTTCACACCTGCTGGTCCCTTTGTCCTTTTCTGGGTAGAGAGAGGCCCTATAGCATGACACGCTGTCCCCAAATCTATGCAAACTTTACCACTTCCTGTCCCAGGCAGAGGGTGAAAAGAAAATGAGAAAGGCCTAGTACCAAAAAGGCATCTTGTAGAAGGAAGAGCAGCTGGGCACGACCATGGGGAATCTTCTCCCTGTGGTTTCTGTTTTCATTTCCCCCAGTACAAGCTCATGAGTGCAGGTACAAATAACCTGTTTCTTCATGGTAACATCTAAACGTTGGATGCAGTTTTTGGAGAGATGAAATCAAGAAGCTGTGAAAACCTAACCTGGTCATGTTATTTAGGCCTAATTCCATTATGAGAAAATCGAAGATCTCAGGGGGGCAGATCACCCGAGGTCAGGAGTTCAAGACCAGCCTGGCCAACATGGTGAAGCCTCGTCTCTACTAAAACTACAAAAATTAGCTGGGTGTGGTGCCATGCACCTGTAGTCCCATGGCTGAGCTCAGCAGTCTTTTTTTTTTTTTTTTGAGACACGGTCTCGCTCTGTCGCCCAGGCTGGAGTGCAGCGATGTGATCTCGGCTCACTGCAACCTCTGCCTCCCAGGTTCAAGCAATTCTCATGCCTCACCCTCCTGAGTAGGTAGGACTACAGGTGTATGTCACAGACCTTGGCCCAAGCCATAGTATATGAATTTGTAAAAATCTAACCATGTGTACACTTAAAAGTCTCTTCCTCCTCACTGACTAGTTAGTTCCTCATGTAGTTCCGATTACAACTGCACTGCTCTAACACCAGTCAGGTCAGCACAGCTCAGCAAGTCAATGTGAGCCTTCCCTGTTTCAATGGGAGTGGGGTCTTACTTGAAATTTTTTTTTTGAGACTGTCTTGCTCTGTTGCTCAGGCTGGAGTGCAGTGGTGCGACCTCTGCTCACTGCAACCTCTGCCTCCCAGGTTCAAGCGATTCTCCTGTCTCAGTCTCCCAAGTAGCTGGTATTACAGGCACACACCACCACACCCAGCTAATTTTTTGTATTTTTAGTAGAGACAGGTTTCGCCATGTTGGCCAAAATGATCTCTTACTCCTGACCTCAAGTGATCCGCCCACCTTGGCCTCCCAAAGTGCTGGGATTACAGATGTGAGCCACCACACCTGGCCTTATATTTGCAATTTTTGAAAAGTATAGAAGCAAGGGCTGTTTTTGTTTTTTTTTTTGAGACAGAGTGTCACTCTGTCTCCAGGCTGGAGTGCAGCGGCGCAATCTCAGCTCACTGCAATCTCCACCTCCCGTGTTCAAGAGATTCTCCTGTCTCAGCCTCCCAAGTAGCTGGGACTACAGGTGTGCACCATCACACCCAGCTAATTTATGTATTTCTTTTAGTAGAAACGGGGTTTCACCATGTTGGCCAGGCTGGTCTCCAACTCCTGACCTTGTGATCCACCCATCTAGGCCTCCCAAAGTGCCAGGATCACAGGCACGAGCCACCACACCCAGCCTTAAAGAGTGATTTAAGGCCGGGCGTAGTGGCTCACACCTGTAATCCAAGCACTTTGGAGGCCAAGGCGGGCAGATCACCTGAGGTCAGGAGTTCAAGACCTGCCTGACCAACATGATGAAACCCCGTCTTTAAAAAATATATATAAATATTAAAAAAAAAAAAAAGTAAGAGTGATTTAAAAACAGAGTTCAGGCCAGGCACGGCGGCTCATGCCTGTCATCCCAACACTTACAGAGGGCGAGGGGGCAGATCACCTGAAGTCAGGATTTGAGACCAGTCTGACCAACATGGTGAAACCCCGTCTCTACTAAAAATACAAAAAATAGCCAGGCGTGGTGCCGCATGCCTGTAATCCCAGCTACTCGGGAGGCTGAGGCAGGAGAATACCTTGAACCCAGGAGGTGGACGGTGCAGTGAGCTGAGACTATACCACCACACTTCAGCCTGGGCGACAGAAGCAACACTGCATCTCAAAAAAAAAAAAAAAAAAAAAAAAAAAGGGTCCGCAGGAGGGCCAGGTAAGATAAACATTCAAAACCACCAACTGTTCTAAGTGCAAACTCTAAGCAGTCAGGGGAAAAAAAGGTGCTTTCTCACAGTAGCAACAAAAGTACACTACAAGCCAGGCACAGTAGCTCACGCCTGTAATCCCAACACTTTCAGAGGCTAAGGCAGGAGGATCGCTTAAGGCCAAGAATTTGAAATCAGCTTGGTCAACACAGCTAGACCCCATCTCCACAAAAGAAAGATAAAAATATTAGCCAGACATGGTGGCCCGAACCTGTACTCCCAGCTACTCAGGAGGCTGAGGCAGAGGAGCTGCTTGAACCCAGGAGTTCAAGGCTGCAGTGAACTATGACTGCACCACTGCCCTCCAGCCTGGGCGACTGAGCATCCCCAAAATAAATAAATAAGTAAAAATACAGCTGGAAGTAAGTCTTTATAAGTTAAAAAGGTTCAGGTGCTTAGGGGATGGGGGCACCTGATACAATTACTTTGAAGAAAATTATAAAACCTTACTGTAGAGTGTTTTTTTTTTTTTTTTTTTTTTTTTTTTTGCGGAGTTTTCTTGTTTTTCCCCCCCCGGGTGGGCTGTGGTTGTCTTATTGCTCCCCCCCCCCTCCGCCCCTTTCTTTGACGTAAATCTTTTC
>NW_022437142.1:379502-382182 GCF_009761245.1 Sapajus apella | reverse complement strand
TGAGACGGAGTTTCGCTCTTGTTACCCAGGCTGGAGTGCAATGGCGCTATCTCGGCTCACCGCAACCTCCGCCTCCTGGGTTCAGGCAATTCTCCTGCCCCAGCCTCCTGAGTAGCTGGGATTACAGGCACGCACCACCATGCCCAGCTAATTTTTTGTATTTTTAGTAGAGACGGGGTTTCACCATGTTGACCAGGATGGTCTCGATCTCTTGACCTCGTGATCCACCCGCCTCGGCCTCCCAAAGTGCTGGGATTACAGGCTTGAGCCACCGCGCCCGGCCCTGTAGAGTGTTTTAAAAAATCCTGGGGCAGGTGTGGTGGCTCATGCGTGTATATAATTCCAGCACTTTGGGAGGCCGAGGCGGGAGGATCACCTGAGGTCATGAGTTCAAGACCATCCTGACGAACACGGAGAAACCCCATCTGTACTAAATACAAAATTAACTGTGTGTAGTGGCGCATGCCTGTAATCCCAGCTACTCAGGAGGCTAAGGCAGGAGAATTCACTCGAACCCGGGAAGCAGAGGTTGCGGTGAGCCAAGATGGTGCCACTGCACTCCAGCCTGGGCAACTAGAGCAAAACTCCATCTCAAAAGAAAAAAAAAAATCTCAGCAAGCAGAGAAATGTCATATTTTTGAGTAGAAAGGCAGTTTTATACAGATACCAGTGCTCCCAAACTTAACCTTTATGTTTAAATTAAAACCCCAAAGGGGGCCGGGCGCGGTGGCTCAAGCCTGTAATCCCAGCACTTTGGGAGGCCGAGGCGGGTGGATCACGAGGTCAAGAGATCGAGACCATCCTGGTCAACATGGTGAAACCCCGTCTCTACTAAAAATACAAAAAATTAGCTGGGCATGGTGGTACGTGCCTGTAATCCCAGCTACTCAGAAGGCTGAGGCAGGAGAATTGCCTGAACCCAGGAGGCGGAGGTTGTGGTGAGCCGAGATCACGCCATTGCACTCCAGCCTGGGTAACATGAGTGAAACTCCGTCTCAAAAAAAAAAAAAACAAAAAACAAACCCCAAAGGGTTTCTTTTGGAAATCTGCAAAACCAATACTTAAGAATTACCTGAAAGGATACAATCAATAATTATTAAAAATAAGAATGAAAACTTGCTCTCTAAGACAAAATATACTGCAAACCATAAATAATACTGTATTTCCAGATTCAAGGCACTACTGTAAAGGAAGTGTAACTTTATTTAACACCAAATGTTTCCCAAGTCTACTTTTTGCACAATGCACAGACACTTTTGGGACAGCGTATGGTTACAAACTAATATTCTACAAACAGCTTGATGCTGCTCTAGATCATGAAGGTCATCAGAAGGACCCGGGTCTCGACATCCCAGGACTGGATGACAGCCCCTCCCAATGGTAATGGCGCAGTCCTAATTGTCTTCTGCGAACAGATTCTCTGTGTTCAGCTGGGCTTTCCTTATGCTCTCCAAGTTCAGTTGTTGATATTTTCTTTTAAAAAAGCCACACTGAAACAAAGGAAGGGAACGTCCAGTTGCAGGCCAAAGATACCCATCTGTTTCAGAAAGCCGCCGTTCTGTTGCCCAGATAGCCCTGCGTTCCTCTGCTTCCCATGCTTCCTATTCCCTTCTCCTACCTTCCTCCGAATCTCTCCTGGACTGTCCAATCCCTCCAGGCCCTGGGTGCTCCTTCCTCAACCAGAACAGATTCCACCTTCCTCTGAACCCCCATCCCCTGGGCACCTGAACCTTCTTAACTTTATTAATCATGCCAAGCATAATTTCAGCTGTACTGGATCTAGTCTTATTTATACAAAAATACTTAGTATAGTCTATGATGCTGAAGAGAGAAAGAGATCACGCACAGCTTCCTACATGAAGCTCACCGTCTACTTGAAAAAGTAATCATTACAATACAGTGTGATAACTGCCACTTGGGGTTTCCAGAGGGGAGCTCACAGCAAAAGCACAGAAGCCAGCACAGAGGACTCGGGAATCTCTAGACTGCTTTCCGGGAAGACAGTGAGCACAGTGAACAGTCACGAAGGCCATTTCTGACAGGAGAAACTGCCTGTGCAGAGGCGGGAACCTGTGTAGGGAACAGTTCGACTTGTTGGGAGCAAGGACCGGTGCTCAGGCCTGTAACCCCAGCACTTTGGGAGGCTGAGATGAGAGCATCCCTTGAGTCCCAGAGTATAGGGCAGTCTGGGCAACACTGGGAGACCTTGTCTCCACAAAATTCAAATTTAAAAATTAGCTGGGTATGGTGGCATGTGCCTGAGTAACAACAGTTCCAGCTAGTCAGAGGGCTACGGTGGGAGGACTGCCTGAGCCTAGGACTGCAAGGCTGCAGCGAGCCATTATTGCACCCTGGAACTCCAGCTTGGGAAACAAAGCAAGATCCTTTTTATTTAAAAAAAGAAAGACCAGGGGTGGTGGCTCATGCCTGTAATCCCAGCACTTTGGGAGGCTGAAGCGGGTGGATCATTTGAGGAGTTAAGAGACCAGCCTGGCCAACAGGGTGAAATGCCATCTCTACTAAACATACAAAAATTAGCTGAGTGTGATGGCTCTTGTCTGTAATCCCAGCTACTGGGGAGGCTGAGGCAGGAGAATTGCTTGAACCCAAAGGCAGAGGTTGCAGTGAGCCAAGATTGCACCACTGCACTCCAGCCTAGGTAAAGTAGCAAGACTCTGCT
>NW_022437142.1:373594-379402 GCF_009761245.1 Sapajus apella | reverse complement strand
TTCAAGACTAGCCTGGCCAACATGGTGAAATCCCGTCTCTACTAAAACTATGAAAATTAGCTGGGTATGGTGGCACACATCTGTAATCCCAGCTACTGGGGAGGCTGAGGCAGGAGAATTGCTTGAACCCGGGGGCGGAGGTTGCAGTGAGCAGAGATTGTACCATTTCACTCCAGCCTGGGTGACATAGCACAACTCTCTCTCAAAACAAAAAGAAAAGAAAAAGAAAAAAAAGCAACACTTAAGGGCAGAGAGGGATAGAGGACAGAAAGGAGAGGATCTTAAACAGCAGCAGAAGAGTTTGCACATTAAGACAGGGGAAGGCAAGGAAAGGATTTCAATAGGAGAACAACAATCACATCTGTTTTAAGGCCTTACCAATTAAGGCCTCTTCCAATTAAGTTATAAATCCTGGCCTAGGGTTGGCCTTCCAGGCCCTATTTAACTCCTAGGTAGCGGAAGAGGAAGGTACCAAAGAAACAGATATAAAATCACTTTTTATTATTCAATTAGGATTTTCTTTTTGCAGACAGATACTGTTTTACTCATTTGTCTCAAAGGGGTGTGTAGTTGAAGGAAGAGAAAAAAGTGGCCAGGAGGCCAGGGCAGCCGCTCCAAGTCAGGGGCCGGCTGTTCTGGGGAGCTCTGCGCCCAAACCAGAGCCCAGGCTTCCCTCCCGGTGCGACAGGAGCGGAACTGACCTTGAACAGGATGACTAGGATCACAATGAAAACCAGAAGCCCACCGACACTGCCTTTGATGATGACAGGCAAAGAAGAGCGCTTCTCCTCCCTCAGGAGGGTGATCGTGATCTACACAAGACAAAGATCATCCGATGAATCAGGTGAAGCAAGTGAGGAAAAAATTCTACACATTGTTTTAAGGAGCAAAGCACAAGCACTTGGCAACACCCCGTGTATTGATCAAAACTGACAACAGTCAAGCAGAAAGAGAAATAGTCCCTGACACAGCATTTTAAACCATCTAAAATTATCCAATCATCCAAAGACTTTGGAAGAAACTATTCGGGCCTCTTACCTAGAAGGGCTAGATCTCTCAGGAGATTGTGATCTTCTGTTAAAGATGCTCTGACAGCTTCAAAGAGGGCCCCAGAGAATTCGGTCTCCACCCAGAACTGCGAGACAGTCATGCAGCTGCGCGGCTCTACACCCCGGAGCCCCACACCTATTCTTTAAAATGATAAGGCCGGGCGCGGTGGCTCACGCTTGTAATCCCAGCACTTTGGGAGGCCGAGACGGGTGGATCACGAGGTCAAGAGATCGAGACCATCCTGGTCAACATGGTGAAACCCCGTCTCTACTAAAAATGCAAAAATTAGCTGGGCATGGTGGCGCACGCCTGTAGTCCCAGCTACTTGGGAGGCTGAGGCAGGAGAATTGCCTGAACCCGGGAGGCGGAGGTTGCGGTGAGCCGAGATCGCGCCATTGCACTCCAGCCTGGGTAACAAGAGCGAAACTCCGTCTCAAAAAAATAAATAAATAAAATAAAATAAAATGATGACTGACTTTAAATGATCTCCAAGCCTTTTCCAACAATATTCTGATGGCTCCTTCTCATCTTGCACAGATCCCTAAAGGCTTCAGTAATACATTTCCCTACATGAAATACATGTAGTACAAAAGTACTGCTCTCCTCCTCACCAGACTAAAAAGTGTGTACTACCTAAGGGACATCATAAATGCAGATTACATCCATGTGTACTGCTTGCAGAGCTCAGCCGTGAGAGTGAGCCTCAGCTTTTCCACCTGCAGAGCTCAGCTATGAGTCAGCCTCAGGTTTTCTACCTGCAGAGCTCAGCCATGAGAAGTCAGCCTCAGCGTTTATTTTCCACAGGCTGTCCCAATTTCTGGAGTCTCATCTCTCTTTGGACAGGGCTCAGCTGGAAAGTTCAGGGGATGTGCTTCCTGAGATCCAGGTATGGCCCTTCCAAGTTGTGACCACCGCAAGTTCCCAGGACTTGGGTGGGGCCAGAGAGCCAAGAAGACTTCTCTGCCCACCTAGAGCACTGAGTTCCCTTCATGCATACATTTAAATGCCAAGGTCAGGGATGCTTTGGAGAGGTTTCTGTACAGGATGAAGGGCTGGACACACTTACCTTTAAGGCCTCTTCCAATTAAGCTGTAAGTGCTGGCTGACCTAAAGTCGACCTTCCCGGTCCCCTTTCACTCGCAGGTAGCTGAACTAATAGGAGTGAAGTCCCAGGCCTTGTGAATAGGGAGGTGCCATAGCAACAAAGAGGGAGGAAGAACAGAAAGGGGACCAGAATATTCCTCTACAGGAGAAGAAGGGGGACTCGAGAATCTGGATTTGGGAAATGAAAGGAAGTCCCGAGGTGACAGTTGGGAAACAGGCCAGATCTGAGCAGAAGAATTGTCCCTATTTCTCAAAGCCGTCTCCCTTTAGCCTCTTCTAAACCCACAGATTCCCCAAGGTGTCCCAACAATGCCCTGGCAGAGGTTAAGGGGGAAGCGGGACACCGGGTACCACCGCCTGCAGCAAACACTGATGCTGGTACCCACAAACACCGACACGGGCACCCAGAAACACCGATGCTGGTACCCAGAAACACCAACACGGGCACCCAGAAACACCGACGCTGGTACCCAGAAACACCGACGCGGGCACCCAGAAACATCGACGCGGGCACCCAGAAACACTGATACTGGCACCCAGAAACACTGATGCAGGCACCCAGAAACAAATGCGGGCCTGCCCAGCGCCCACTCTCTCCTGTCAGATTTTGTTCAGACTCATGACTGGTCTAAGGTGATCATGACACAGCTAACTTTGCCAGTGACTGACATGAGACTCAGATCTCACTAATAAGATGTAAGAGGAAGTCTCCTGGGAGCTTTTGGGAAATGTTTCATCCCTGAAAAGGGAATGAAAGAAAAATCTTTTTCTGAGTTCTTCCTGTTTTGTATCCTGCCATGTGAAAATACAGCCTGTGGAGATGTGGCAAGTTCGTGCTGGCCGTGAAGGAAAGCATCCCCAACACAGAAGAGTGCAAAGACCAAAGAAGTCAGACCATCGCCCCAGGTCGGCCTCCCGCGCTGCATAACCAGCATGCGGCCTTCGGCTGTGTCAGCTGGACTTTCCCCTTCCTGTGTCTGCAATGCATTTGGATACACAGTTATTTATACTCACAGAGTCGCTGTAAATCAGGTGCTTATTATTGTCAGGGACCACTTAATACTGCTTAGGATATTGGATTTAAAGAAAGGAATTTTGGGGAATCTGCTATAGAAATAAAACCATCAGTAACTAAGAGGGGGAAATACGTCAATTTAAAATGTGCACAGAAGAAACATATTAGTAACTCCTCCCTGCTGGGGCACAGGAAGGGAGAAAGTGCAGAAGCCATTGTTTTTCATTTCATACCCTTCTCTGTATGGCTGGGATTTTCTTGCTATTACTTTCATTTGTTAAATCTGGGGCTCTTCTATTTCATTTGTTTTCTAAGTGGTATTAGAAATACACTACTTAGCCGGACACAGTGGCTCACACCTGTAATCCCAGCACTTTGGGAGGCCGAGGTGGGAGGATCACCTGAGGTCAGGAGTTCGAGACCAGCCTGGCCAACATGATGAAACCCTGTCTCTATTAAAAAAAAAAAAAAATTAGCCAGGCATGGTGGTGGGTACCTGCAATCCTAGCTACTCGGGAGTCTAAGGCAGGAGAATCACTTCAACCACCTCACGGTAGAGGTTGCAGTGAGCCAAGATGCCAACACTGCACTCCAGCCTGGGTGACAGAACAAGATTCCGCCTCAAAAAAAAAAAAAAAAAAAAAAGAAGAAGAAGAAATACACTATTTAAAAAGAATCAAAAATGTCATATTGACATGTCTACACAATTGCTCCTTTCTCCTCCTCCAGGGAGGAAAACGGAGGGACTTATATTTAGCATCCAGCATCACTCTCCTGACACTCCCTCTAATAAACAATCATGACTAACTAGAGAGCTCACAGACAGATCACCTCTGAAGCCATGTCCACACAAGTGCCAACAAGAATGAAAACACAGGGTAACACACACAGCGTTCAGTCCATAAATCACAGGCATCAGTTTCACTTCTAGTCATACTTTTACAAAAAGAATTCCAAGAGCTGCAGTATTTAGTCTACATCTTATAAAACACTTACGCAGTCCTGAGTACTATTTAATACTATAAACAGATACTGCACACTAAGACAGTTAATGTATACAAAAATCAATTTCGCACTTAGGAAATTTTATTTACTTATTTATTTTGAGACTGAGTCTTGCTCTATTGCCCAGGCTAGAGTGCAATGGCGTGATCTTGGCTCACCACAAACTCTGCTTCCCAGGTTCAAGAGATTCTCCTGCCTCAGCCTCCCGAGTAGGTGGGATTACAGGTGCCCACTATCACGCACAGCTAGTATTTGTATTTTTAGTAGAGACAGGGTTTCACCATGTTGGCCAGGCTGGTCTTGAACGTCTGACCTCAAGTGATCCACCTGCCTAGGCCTCTCAAAGTGCTGGGATTATAGGTGTGAGCCACGGGCGCCCGGCTGGAAATTTTTTTTTAAATCAGTACATTTTCAAATCACAGTATATACCGCAGTTGATTCCAGCCTAGTTACTTCAACTCACAACTCCTCAGCGTAGGCCTCTTACTAAAGTGCCTTATTTCACAGGCAAGAAGCTGACTCACTCAAGGCCACAAAGGCAGCGATGGCAGAGCCAAGATCAGAAGTGTTAAGGCTGAAAACAGGCAAAGGGCAACAACAGAACGTCTGTGCAGGCACTCAAAGGTGAGGCACCGTTTTCCTTGGGCACTACTCAGAAGCCAGCCAGGAATTACCTTAGTTCTGTGGTTCTCTGCATTCAGCCCCTCATATAGAGATTTGTTGAAATATATTTCACCAAGGATTTCCAGTTCAGTTACATCTTTTAGTAACTAGAAGAGGGGGAAAGGAAAGAGGGAAACAAAACATGTTTTAGACGTGAACTCATTTTTGTTTGTTTTTTTTTTTTTTTTTTTATTATTTTGTTTTTTTTTTTGCTTTTCTTTTTTTTTTTTTTCTTTTGTGTGAACTAATTTTTTTTTGAACTGCATTCACTACCTTTTCCTTTAAAGGTATTTCTGGGGTTAGTTAACGGCCCCAACATACACAGCACAACACAAAGTTACCCAAACAAGAAATCCACAGTTATTCTTCAACATTTATTTTTTGAGACAGATTTTCGCTCTTTCGCCCAGGCTGGAGTGACGTGGAACCATCGTGGATTCTCCTGACTCAGCCTCCCAAATAGCTGGAATTACAGGCACCCGCCACCACACTCGGCTATTTTGTATTTTTAGCAGAGACGGAGTTTCATGATGTTGGCCAGGCTGGTCACTCCTGACGTTGTGATCCGCCCACCTCGGCCTCCCTAGGTGTTGGGATTACAGGTGTGAGCCACTGCACCCAGCCTATTCTTCAACTTTTTTTCCCTTGTGCCATCCAAAGTCAGTTCTTGACTGATTGATTTACTTTTGAGACAGGGTCGCTGTCACCCATGCTAGAGTGCAATGGCATGACCACGGCTCACTGTAGGCTCAACCTTCCAGGCTCAAGCAATCCTCCCACCTCAGCTTCCGGAGTAGCTGGGACCGCAAGCACGTTTGATACCACACTGGGCTAATTTTTGTATTTTTTGTAGAGACAGGGTTTTACCATGTTACCCGGGCTGGTCTCAAATTCCTGGGCTCAAGCAATCTACCCACCTTGGCCTCCCACAGTGCTGAGATTACAGGCATGAGCCACTGCACCCAGCTTGT